>NW_012130074.1:1964513-1966919 GCF_000143395.1 Atta cephalotes
CACACACACACACACACACACGCATGCACGCACGCACGCATGCACGCACGCACGCGCACACACACGCATACATTTTACACACATTTTTGTCATATCTTATTGAAATATATGACTTTTTATTTGAATTTCTTTATGTTGGTTGGTTATGGTGTTTGTGAATTTCTCGTGAATAATTAAAACAACATATTTATGTTCAATACATATATATTGTAAAATAAAATATCTATTTTAACACATAGAGAAAAATTATTAATTCAGTTATTTTTTCTTTTTTTAAATTGTTAAAATAGAATTTAAAATCTGTGTTTTAACATTTATAATTTTAGGATTAAATGTTATATGAGTTGTAAGAATAATGCTACATTTACAGGTTTTTGTGTATTTAACTAAAAGTGTATATTACTAAAACTTGTGTATATAACTAAAGGAGCATAAATATTTCAATGTTAAATATTCTAACTGATTTATTTAATTAGATATTTTAAATAATTTATTTTAAAAAAAATATTAATATTAATTATTTATTTTTATAATAAATAAGTCAATTTTATTTTTAATAAAGATTTTAAGAATTATTAAATTAGAATATCAAAATTACTAAATATGAATATATAATCATATGAACATATAATCTAAATATAAAACAGAGATATGAAAAACGTAACAAATATCATATAACGATTTATTTAAAAAAAGAATATATTTTCCAGAACTAATTTTTGCGATAATTTCTATTCAGATGAAATTACACTGCGGAATTGCAGGATAAAGGGATTGAAATCATAGATCATATACCAAATTCATAGACACATTCATCAATTGTGCTGCGTAATTTATTCATTGATATCAGAGGCTGTCTATTGTTTCGAGATTCGTTTCCACAATTCATTATTCGAACACTAAATATTTATGGATTTATTGTTCTGTTAACTAAGTAAAGACTATTATGTATACGCTTACATAACACTGGTTTACTTTTGCAATCATCGTAAATAGATTATCGTCACTAATGATGATTCCTATATAATGACAAACCTTGTCAACAATATTCCGAAACAACCGCAAATATTATTGAATGCTAGTCATATTCTTCTCTTCCCGTCATTAATGAAAGTTTATCGTGTATTAGAATATCGAGAGATATTTATTTATTATTTAATTATTATATTTAACAGACCGCTGAAATAAACAAATATATAAAAAAAATTTTTTTATTTAAAAAATATTGGAAATTTATAATATGTAGCGTTGTTCTTCTTTCTTTTTGTCTAAACTCAATATATGTATATACGTACGTACAAAAACATTATAAATATAAGAAAATTTTTATTAGTGATAATTTTTCCTATACTACATGTTTTGTATGCATTGAGATTAGACAAAAAAAAAAGAGCAGAATAATGTTATACATAAAGTAAATTTATTTCCAATATTTTTTTTAAATAAATTTATTTTTTAATTATTTAATGTTTTAATTATTGATATTATATATTATCTTGAATCAATATCATATCAATTTAAGAAAAAAAATATATTTCAAAAATATATAAAATAAATTTGCTTTATATAACAATCTTTTCTTTCTTTTTTTATATATTGTTTGTATTGAGTTTCTATGAAACTAACTTACTATTGTAAAATAAAATAAATTTTCAATAAAGCTGGATTAAGCAAACAAACGTGAATATACGGAAGTGAACGATTTGCTTCAATGAATAGCATCGCAAATACTGACGACACCATTCGCTCATTAAAACAGATTGATTTGCATGATTTTGGCTTCATGTATATCAAAAGAACATATTATATTATGAATTCCATACCGACAACGCCCAATATTTCACACGATGTGTCTAACATTTTCAATCGATTAACATTACCTCCATATCTTTCTGCGATAAGGTTTGATTGTGGCAGCGGTGTGGGCACCGTGAGAAGCACGGAAACGGTGAAACTGAATGAGTGGAACACCCTGAGTGTCTACAGACATCGATGGGACGCCTGGATTCAACTGAATCAAGAGAAGAGGGTAGAGGGACGATCGAAGGTAAGGGCACTTCATTTTATTTCCATCAAGGCCAGACGCCGGATATTATTTACTCGCATATACCGCGGATTCAAGGAGGGAATCGATATTCCGCAGTGAGGCGGGACGTATTATCGGGATTACCAGTGAGAGTTTATTCGAATTCTCGAGATTCTTACGGTGACGTCCACACGCTCGATCGCCTACCCTAGGACTTTCTTCTAGGCTTGTGTTCTACGTAAAAATAGAATGAGAAAACGAAATTCAATTGATTGCGATAATAGTAATTCATTGTCGCTCGTAGCGATAAATAAGCATTGTATCTCATTACGTATACATTAATTTGAAATATTATTTATTAAAAATCTCTCTCTCTCTCT
>NW_012130074.1:1966939-1969303 GCF_000143395.1 Atta cephalotes
CTCTCTCTCTCTCTCTCTCTCTCTCTCTCTCTCTCTCTTGTTGTTGTTTTAATAGATTTTTAATTAAAATAATTATAAAAGATGCACGAAATAACGATGTAATAGAAAATGAATTTATAATTTATATAAAATTATACATGATATCATGTATCAACAATACCTACTTATTTTATTCGAATATGTCAACGTTTATATGGTCAGCTGCGGTAAAATAAAATTATTTCTATTCGACGAAATCCATTTTCATGTTAAGTTTTCATGAAAAGTTTAATGGCACCAGGGCGGAACCAACATTAAACGCTGTTGTATCTCACGGAAACTTCCCGGAAACTTTAATGAGAGAATGTAGTCCGGAAATTGAAGAAACGTTCTTACATTTCGTAACTTTTTTCTAGGATATTCCATGTGGGCAAAATTTTTGATTTTCTTTTTTTTTTATTTTACGCGCAAAGTTGAAACTTCATTGCGAGTTATATTGATATGTGCTAAAACACATTATACAATGTTGCTGCAACAAAACTTGTTGAAAATTCTTTCTTTGCTTTCTTGAAAATTCTCATTTTGCTGTAGAAGCAGTAAAAACTTCACATGAGAAGTTCCCTGTATTTTCGTTATCCTAGATATTACAAGAAATAAGATGTAAACTTTGAAAAGGTCACAATTCTCTCACATAACAAAGTAATAAATCTTATATTATTTTACATAACAAAATATATATATATATAAATAATATTTTCGAAGTAACATTAAGTAGAACATTTTTAATAAAAGTAATATGATTACTTAATTTAAAGTTAAGTGTATAAATGTGTGTCACAAATATGTCATTAAAAATTAGAAAGTTACAATTAATTGTAACTTTTCTCAACATCGTTGTTTAAAAAGATATCGACCGAAAAAATTGACCAAAGAATTCAAAATAAATAAATACGAAATAAAGATAATTATGAGATAATAACATATATACAATGAGAAACTGAAAGAGTATGAATAGTCTGATATATTGAGATAAACGGCGCGGGCGGAGGTTAAAAGCGAAGAACCACACCCCGGAACGAGGCCGCACCTTCTCGATCAATCTAATCAGAAAAAAGTGCCACTATTCATAAAACATGTCTGAATAAGGTATTTCTGGCCAAGTAATTGTCTATCGCTCTTTCCCATATTAATTCGTTTCAATCGATTACTTTCACATTCGTTTAGAGTTTGTTAAAATAACGTAAGTAGAAGATCGCATAATAAAGCAAATCCACGTAATAAATGGAAATTTATCGAAATGCATTTAAATATTGCAGAAATATCGTTACATAGTCATTGCGTCAATTTATGTAATTGTCGATTAATAATCAACTAAAGTTGAAAACAAAGTTTGAGAAATATATGTCAGTGTTTGTATCTTAAATATAAGTAAAAATCAAATAATAAATAAAATTATTTTAATTAAGAATTTTAAGCACGACCGTATGTGTGAATACAATCAAATATGATAAAGAAATCCAAGAACATTCAAAGTTTATTTCAGATATGATTGAAAGTCGAAAAACTTTTGATTTCAACACAATTATTCTGAAACGCTAATATCTCTCTAAATTAGAATAGACAGAAAGAAAGTAAAAAACTTATTGCGAAAAATATTACCTCAGCCAGAATATTTAAAATAAATTATTTTAATATAAGAATATATAATGAATTACTTGAAACATCCAACTTTGATCGTTCTTGGCTTTCTTTATCGTATTTAATTTTATTTATTTTTAATAAGTTTACTGATACACATCATATCATAGAATATTATATTTTTTAATATCTTATTTTAATATTTTATTCCAAAAATTGTAAAACTTACATTTTAATTTGTAACTTATAAACTCAAAATAAAAAAAATATTTATTATTATTAATAAAAAAAATATTTATTATTAACATCAATAATAATTTAAATATATATACAAAAATAAAAAGATTCACATTATATTCTTCTTTTTTATAATTTACGCAATTATAGAATATCAGTTGCATATTGGCAAGTATTAATATTGTATATGCGATATCATCTATTAAACAGAAATAATTATTTTATAATTATAGAGAGAAAGAGAGACAGAGAGAAACAATAATCATTACAACAATTCCTATCGATTCAATTATCTCATTACCAAACTCAATTCATAGATCGCGAGATTTCAATATTCAATTACATTTGAATAGGATAGAGATCTGTTTCTATTATTGTTAAAAAAATATGTAAATATTTCCGTATCAAAGATATTTCCGTATTTTTTCATAGTACTATGATATGATGTATTAATAAATTTTTGTTTTGCAACACATATATATATATATATATATATATATATATATATAT
>NW_012130074.1:1972064-1977835 GCF_000143395.1 Atta cephalotes
AGAGAGAGAGAGAGAAAAGATTCTTTTAAAAAATCATATAGTAAATGTACATATATAAATATGATGAACATATTCAAGTTAATCGAGTTTGATAATTATCAATGAATGAACATTGAATATTAAGAGAGCAAGTACCGTCGATAAATGTCTCATCTACTTTTTCTACCAATCCTCTTTCTTCAACGAGTCTCTCAGGCGTCCAGTATAGCGGTATGATAACGAGGAATTATCGGTTAGTTCTCGACCCATCTGTTTTTCCCAGGCTAGGTTTAATTACCTTTAAAATCGGGCAGCATCGCCGGCAAATGGCTTCGCGTTTCAAGCCCACTTTATCCTAGAGTGCCATTAAGCACTCGGTGTCCTAACGACAGCGTCGTAATTAGAGAAGCCATCCCTGACCTCTCCGCTGTCTTCTTCTGTTCTCACCAGCTTTTCTCTTTTTTCTTTCGCCTATCCTCCCTCTTTTTTCCCCTTGCCACATCCTCTTCTCTTTGGAAAAAAGAACAAGAAGCTAAAAAGAAACTAGTAACCAAAGCCTTCGCGATCGCGCGCACGATCTTTTCATCCGATTTGAGAAATTTCCTTTAAGAATGGAATTCGAGAAGCGACGATAGCCTATGATCGCGCGAGACGCATGCGTTTGAATACGAAATGCATGATAAAACGACGTCATGTATGACAATGGGCATAGTTTGTCGTCGATAAAATATAGAAAATGTGAAAAATGAGCCATACAAAAATAACACGGATTTTAGAAAACACGAAAGAATTTTCTATTTTGTCATTCATAATGTTATCGTGCTCCTTTTGCAATTATTGCTCTATCGTAATTGTCGACTTTAATTTTAATTTATTCATTTTATAATTAGTGTTTCTTGACTCACAGTATATTATTTGATTAAAGACTTTTTGCATCAATTTGTCACAAACATCTTAATATTTTAATTTTTTAATTAAATAAGAGGAATCCTATATTTTGTTAAAGTGGATTATTAGTGCTTAAATAATACTGTGTGGACTACATATTTTATTCTGCAAACCGTGCGCCAACATCAATCTTGAAAATCAATGAGCAGAACCAGAGTATTAAATCACTTATCAAGCAATTTAATAATTTTCGATGCTAATAAGCATAAAAAATTATTAAATTGCTTTTGTAAGAATTAATATAATCAGATATTAATGAGAATTTTTAATTTGCGAATAATTTATTGGAAAAAATATTGCCTCAACTGAGATTCAAACCCGGATCTCTTGTATTTCTTGCAGACGTCTTCACTATTCGATCATCGAGGTAATATTTGTCAATTTAATAAATGATATTACCACTCTAGCTCTGCACATAATTGCATTTCGAGATCGAAATAGATTTCGGTGCGCGGTTTATAAAATCAGATATGTATATATAAACTTATAAATATTTAACCCTCTGCTGCATAGTGTCCTGTATAAAAAATACTATAGTTTTTCCACTATAGTTTTTGTATGTTTTTACGTTATTTGATAATTTATTATTATCACGTATTAAGTATCGTTAGGTTCTTATTTACAGGACTTGTGTGTATACATGAATAACAAAAATATGTAATTATTTTATATTAATTATAAATTAGGAACAAAAAGTCAATCAAAAGTAACTTTTTTTTACAAAAAATTCATGTTAGAATGAAAATGATAATAAACATACCTTCCTTATCTTTATATTAATATTTTTGAATTTGCTGATTTCAAATTTACATTTATAATTGGCAAATTTAAAATGGCAGATCCAAAATAGCGTCAAAATGACTATCAAGACGAGTTGAATTCTATAGCTTCTTTAATAAAATTTTACATATACAGGATGTCCCGAATTTAAATGTCTAAACTTCGGGAGTGTGAAGAAGATCGATAAATTAAGAAAAAAAAGTTCAGAGATATGCTCGTTTTTGCTTCGTTTTGATTTGCAAAAAAAGACAAAACATAGTTTTGTACTTTCTCATTACTTATTTACGTTGTATTTATTCACTTGCTTAATGTAGATATTGCTTAATGTAGCTATTGTCCAAAATGTTGGCCTCTTGCAGCAATGCAAGCATTGCATCTAGTACGGACAGCTTGCAGCCAAACATGATCAGGTGCACTGCAGCTCCGATTCGATTCCTCAATTGTTCTCTTGAATTGACTGGCGACGAATAAACTTCCCTTCCCCCCACACTAAGAAGTCCAATAGTGTCAAATCAAGTGATCGGGTTGATCAAGGTACTACTCCTCCACGTTCAATCCATTATCGTGGATAATGATCTGTCTAGCCAAGCTCGAGTAGTTCTGCCATAATGAGCTGGACATCCATCGAGTAGAAACCTCATTTCAACTGCAGGATGTCTTTTAAATAATCAAAAAAATCACATGGAGGAGTAGTATTTTGGCCATTCGGATTATGGCAGAACTACTCGAACTTGGCTAGACAGACATTATCCGTGATGGATTGGACGTGGATGAATAGTACCTTGACCATCATCTGATTTGACACCACTGGACTTCTTTATGTGAGAGGTCCTGAAGCAGGAAGTTTATTCGTCGCCAGTCAACTCAAGAGAACAATTGAGAAATCGAATCGAGGCTGCAATTCATCAAATATCGCCAGATCAGTGTTTGGCTGCAACACAAGTCCGTACTAAATGTAATGCTTACATCGCTGCCAATATTTTGAATAATATTTACATTAAACAAGTGAATAAATATAACGTGAATAAATAATGAGAAAATACAAAAATGAAAACTACATTTTGTCTTTTTTGCGATTTTATTTCTAAAACGAAGCAAAAACAAGCATATCTCACAGAATTTTTTTTCTTTTTATCAATCCTTTACACGTTCTCGAAGTTTAGACATTTAAATTCGTTTAGACATTTTGTATATAGATAAATAAATAAATGCAGAAATAATTAGAGCGGCAAAATGGGATGAAATCACCCTTTATACATATATAGAACAGTTTGGTTTTTTTTTCTTATATCTCAAAGTTTGTTCGAAATATCAAAAAAAGTTTTATATAAAAGTTTTATAATAAAAATTATATCTCTATTTAATTACATTAGTAATATTAGAAAAAATTTTTTTCAATTTATCTGTTTGCAACCGTTTGTAGGAAAGAATATCTATTGCATATCTTCCACCATTATTCATTATTTTTTAAATTTTGATCAGATTTGTAATCCCAAAGCGATTTCAAAACCCCATATATTAAAATTTAGTAAAACACGTTCAATAAAAAAATTTATACAACAAAGGATTAAGCTAAGACCCGCTTTGATATAAGATTGAGTATAAGATATTTCTTCAATTCAATTAGATTTCTCTTATTCAATTAGATTTATTTCCATCTCTGCAAATTCATCATAATTATTTTAATTTTCTATTATCATATTAATTAATGCAATAGAGCATTAATTAAATTTTTTTAAACATAAAATCTCTGTGAAAAATGTAACCTATACTCATAGTTTATTGTATTTTATTATACTTAAATATATAATTAAAATATTTCGTAGAGATAATTTTCATATTGTTGTGATATATTGTTATCTTAAGATGCGGTCCACTTGGCACTACAAATGTTTCGAAGCGTTTGATTAATCAATCGGAAGAATTTTACTGATTGACCAATCAAAAAATATTTCGAAGCATTTATAACATCAAGTAGACCATAGCCATAGAAATATACAAAGAAATAGAAAATATCATTGGGCTTATACATCGTCAAAGAAATAGCATTGAACAATGGAATAATTTTATGCATTAACCAACCATGCAATTATGTCAGTTTGTGCACACTGCAACTACATATGTATAACTACATATGTATATAGAGAATTCCGACTTCAATTGCAGGGTTTGTTCTCGAGAATTACGTTCCGCGAACCTCTCTTCGTTGGCGGACCCGGAAACACGACCGGTTTGGAGCGACTTCCGGTGAGGACTGGATTTAAGGGCTGCATCCGGCATTTGGAGGCGAATGAGCACCATTATCGCTTTCCATTGGCCCCGCAGGGCGATGCCGCGAATGGATTCGACATCGGTGAGTACCGCATCGCGGCGTAACATCCGGTTTCGGCATTTCGTCGAGCCGAAGTTTCCTAATCGTCGAACTCTCGTGATCGGTTTCGAACAAGGATTGAAGTAGTTTCAGCAGCAATTCTATGTCGGTATTGAATTTATTTTTCTACCTTTCTAATAGCCGACTATATAACACATAATCATAATAATTTTCATCAGTGGAAATTTAAAAATACGAAAAAGCAGCATAATAAAATGTATATTAATAGATTAAGTATATATTATAATAGTATATAGTTTTATTAATTTAAGATTTATTGTTATTCAAAACATTCTTCGCAATGTGATATTACAATTATACTTCTCACCACTGAAGTGTGCAATATGCGAAGGTTTGAGCTACTTAGAAAATCTGTTCCCAGCAACGAAAAAAAAGGAAGAATATATTTGGAGTTAAATCGAGCGGGCGTTGGAGGATTTGCCAACTAAATTCATGTGACACCTGTTGTCCGTTTGCCGATATAGCTGCTAATTCGGTCACTCGGTAGCCCTCCATCGTGCATTTTGACCGATCATTTCGTAGATGCAAGACAGCTAATTAGAGTTCATAATTATTAATTGTTTCAAATATTTTAACTCTGGTCCTACGTCAACTTTGCAGCTGTCGCGCAACGGAGAATAAATAATAATAATAATAAATCTCTACACACGGGCGCGCAAGTCGCCTTTTATTATTTCGTTGTTTGCACGATAATAAATGATGTACCAGTCTCATATTAAAGATAGCATTCTCTTTTTTACAACTAGTGATAATTTATTAGAAGAAAATTCGCGTTGCACTGTTATATGAATTATGAGTTTGCTTATGTCAACTGTTTATGAGAAATGCATAAACAGGCTTTTCCACTCTACAAAGATGATTATGTATTCAATTAAAACGGATTCAATACATGACGATTAAATAGCGTACTCGTCATATTGATGTTAGAATTTCATTTTGACTATATTTTGTACGGTAGATTATGTTTTGTACCAAGTCTAAAACAGCATCATATAAATATCTAGTCCAAATTTAAATAATCTAAGTTCAATTATCTCGAATTTCTTACATAATAATAAAAATTTACGAATGCGATAAAATAGAATGGAGCATAATAATAAGTTAACTAAAAAAGCAGTAAAAAGAATGAGCTAACAAAAACAGATAGTAAAACATTAAATATAAGTTAAAATATTAAAAATAGTTTAAATTCATTAAATATATATAAATTGAAATATAAAATTTGATTAAGAAATAAAAGCAGTCAAGCTGGATTATAATGCTGAAAATAATTCCATATATATAATTTATATACCTACCGCAATTCTAATTCTGTAAATTGCGCGCCGAAATTATTTTCAATTTTGAAATGTAATAAGAACTAGAATAGTAATAAACACAAATTAAAACGTTTAGCCTTTATTTCATAATTGTTTGTGTTATTTATATCGCGGTCTTTAAAATGATACTTTAGTCAAAAAATTTAATATGTTTGTAAATATAGAGTCATTCAAGCATATTTTCACAAAGTCATTTAGCACATTTTTTAGCTAACAACAATTTTAAAGGGGAACAGAAATAGTTTATTTTTATGTTTCTTTGATATTTAAAAAATACATATATATATATATATATATATATATGTGTTATAAATAATACAATAATATTGTATAAAAATAAAATAAAAATTAAA
>NW_012130074.1:1980013-1985630 GCF_000143395.1 Atta cephalotes
ACACACACACACACACACACACACACACACACACACACACACACACACACACACACACACACACACAAAATTAGAAGTAGAATTTTATCTTGAATTTGGTCCTGAATTTATAAATCGTTTAAAATGGCCTTAAATAAATATAAATTAAAACAAAAATTTTTGTTTTTTATTTATTTATATTTTATAGAAAATATATTCTATTCATTAATTAATAGATATTAAAATTAATAGATTAAGAACAATCTTTAAGTTATTAACATACGTTATTAACATGTACGTTAATAATTTAAAAATTTATTGTTTTCTTTGCCATTATTAATTTATTATTATTTAATAAATTTGCTGATTGAAAGACTGAAATCGGAAAATGAATAACCTTTTTTTTCTTATTTAATTTAATTTAAGCCTTTTGTTATGTAACAATACTTAAAGAACTCGAATTATAAGCAATAATTTGTTTTGCATTGATAGCACAAATACGAAGAAAGAAATTTTACGGAAATATTAATCAAAATTAGTGACATAAAAAAAACATATAACGTTAAATATGCTGTATATATATTGTATATATATATATATATATATATATCGCAATGGTGATGGAGAATCGTGTATTTCCGGTCGATTGTCCCATCACGTCGTAAAGCCCATCGAGTGTTATATCATCGTTGACGTCGCGTGGACGCGTGCAAAAAAATTTCCTCGTCAATGCTCGTGCACGCTAAATGATATCGTCGAAAATACGATGAGGCGGAAGAGATTGATACTTCTCCACTTCGATAAATCGGACGCGACGGCCTGTCGAGGCGCAAGTGATTTTATTGGTTTTATCTCGCGCGCAGTCGAGTCGAGTCGAATCGAGTCGGCCTCGATCCGATTTTCACTCGTGTAACTCTTGATTTCGCACTCCGCCGGAACTTTTATTAAATCGCCTGATTTATTGTCGTTCCAGAGGAGTGCACGGCCGACAGGTGCAGTAAGGTGCCGTGTTCCCACGGTGGAAAATGCCTGACAACCGGAGGCGACACGGCTGTCTGTCTCTGCCCGCTCGGCTACACAGGCGATCTCTGCGAAACCCGAGTGGATCTACAGGTAACTAAATCAATTTCGAAGGAATTATAAGCACGAACAATCACCAAGCTTATGAATAAGAATGGTGCTACGAAATCTACTGAGAATACAAAGCTCCAAAGTATTTCTTCCATATTACGCTACAATTTAGCATTTAATCAAATGAAATTATTAAAAAATCACTTGTTAAAAGCATAAAAACGATTTATTTAGTTTATTTTGATTTATTTAGTTCATTACGAATTGATAAATTGTACTGTGCTTTGTTTTTAATTTATTTCAATAATTCACATCTCTCTCAAATTATTTAATTAAAGATCCAGTTTCGTTATGAATTTTATTTTATATTCTTATTGTGTTCACATGTATAACGATCCAATAAGATTCTTATTGTTTATTTTGACAATTTTTATATTTCTGTAGATAATATATTGTACACTAAATACACTATTATAATAAAATTTAAATTTTAATTGCTCGAATTTTATTTATGTAATAATTTTTCTTATACGAAGCATTTACATCTTATTAGTATAGCGCATATTCATTATTAAACATTATTAAGAATAGATAAAAATCTTAATTAAAAAATATGACTATTATAGGACTGATTATAAATAAGACGAATAAGAAAACAAATATGCATGAGGGAAATTTAAAGGGAAACCAGAAAAGAAAACAGATAAGACAATTATAAAATTCATTCTTTCTTATTACGTTGCAAATAGAAAGCAAATGCAAAATTACTATATGATTCACTCTTAAACTTGTTATTGACATGAATATAGACGTTTGTGGTCTTAATTTAAGTTTTAGCAATTTTCGGGTACTTCGAACGGATATTGCAAGACGCCGTTCGCATGCTAATAATACATTCACTGCACTGTATTTCCGTCGGAGAGAGATTTAGAGACGTTTTCATCTGACAAGTTTCATGTTTTCAGATTTATTTAACACATATATTTCTTGCACATGATAATGCCAATTTTTCTTAAAATGACTTTTACAACATAATAAAATGCTGCATAAATTGATAGATTGAAAATACGATTAAAAATTATTCTTTTAAAAAACGAGATAAAGAGACATTTATTAGATATTTCCAAAAATGTATTTCTAATTGGAGCCGTTTGAAAAGACAACTATAAATTGTATTATTCAATAAATCTAAACATAATTTGTAACAAAATGTTATGATAATATCATTTTTTAGCTTATTCATTTTTCCATCACATCATAATATTTCTGTCTATACACATACAAATTTAATGATACACAAATGTCTCTCTACTTAGGAATTCACATATCAATCATATCATGTAACAATTAAATTTGTGAACAGAAATCGAATCTAAAAATTTTATATTATTTATATCTACGCGATTAGTTAAAACCATAATCTTAATATAACTTTAATTTAAAAAGATGTTTTTCAAAGAACATATTTCAAAATTCATAACAATTGCAGTATACAACTTGGATCGCTTCCTTGTATGTGAGAATTATACCTATATTTGCAGATACACAGACAGCGAACATCATGTTTACATCATATGATGTTGTTACGCCATCACGTTACGAGATTTAATGGATTATACGCAGCTTACTTTAATCTAAGATCCGATTACATCGATAGAGTACGAATCGAATAAGCTTGACTTAAGCATCAGTTGTCTCTTTCTAGTTTAAATTCATATCTATCATGAATGAAAAAAGTGCATTTAATTCTTTCATAATTTCTTAGCAGTTCTTTTTTGACAAGAATATCACAAGAACTGAAATGGTAAATGAGATGAGTCATAGCTTATTCGAAAGGAGAGAGAGGGAAAATTGAGTATATTAAAATTGTAAAGGGATTTAAGTAAATGGACTTTAGTTTTTAGACTTTAAAGTTAGATGCTAAGCACCAGTCTGTTAAGCACCAAAATTTTATCGCAGCAGTCACTGATAGCCAGTCTCTACTTTTTACACTCATAAAAAAGATTTACGTATATTTATAATTTTAAACTATTTGGAAAAATTTATGAGATTTGAATTTACAGGAAATTTCTAATATAAAAAATTTACAACGATGCAACGGTTCATGACATTAAAATAATTTATATTATTATATTTTATTCAAAAGTTGTCTCATTATTTTCACATGAAATACTGTGGCCACTCTATTCCGTTTAAAAAGCCGCCCTAGGATGTACATTATTCCGCTGCGTTAATGTATTGTCGCAAAATGCGACGCGACATACGAGAATCGATCGCGTCCACTCGTAAATGACACGTTTATCCGTGCAATAAGCGGGCGGCTGCGAGTAATTAACATCCGCGCCGTTAATGAGGCGGCTTAAACGAATAGAAAGGTATAATTCGCGCACCAATGTATATGTGTACACATATATAATACATATGTAATACATATATAAAAATACTTTAGACCGAATAACGTTTATTGAAATTCTCGCGATTTATATCAGTTGGCTTAATCGAGCGAACGTCGCCACATTTGCCGGAAGTCACCGTATGCGGTTCGCCCGCGCGTGTGCACGGTTTCTCGCGGATTATGCGCGGTTATATATACGATATCGATTATGGCAATGGCGGAAAGCAGAGGGATATATTCACTTCGATATGATGAAATTGGTATCGGCATTCGACCGACATTACTTCCGACACGAAGCGGAATGACACCAAGTGCCAAGTTATAAAGATTCATTCACATGCGTCAGTAACGGCTCACTACTTTATTTTCAATATCAGTGATAGTTATGTTAAAATTAATTTCCTGAAAACCAACTGTTCTCAGCAAATGTAAAAGACATATACTTTACAAATTGTGAAAATTGCTTCAATAGTTATTTAAAAGTGATAAAAAGTGATAAAAATCTAATTTTTTTAAATGTTCTTATTAAAATTATTTACGGATATTAAATGTTATTATCAATGTTTTAAATTAGTAGCAGCATTTTAAAAGCTACTCTTTGTATTGCATATAATACAAACTGCGTTTTGCGTGCAGGAACTGCAAGAGCCGGTAGATGTATCCCTTCGCAGGATTACCGCGTTTCCGATCTCGAAATCAGAACATAAACTAGCTCGAGAAACGACCATAAAGGGCTCGAGTTAACGAGTATCACTTCAAACTCGAAACTCGTTCTCGAACTTTGGTCTCGCCCAACCGTTCCCGAGTTTAATTCCATTAACGTACAAGCGGAAGAGATATAGCTGCAATAACCAAATGTCGCCGGAATATTGTCGTAATTTACGGCGACCATTTTTGCAACATCCGCCGAAAGATGCCACCAGATGTCGAAACAAAATGCTAATGTCAAGATAAAATTAAGCAATTCAAACGGCATTTTATCGTAAGAAATGCAGGACACGCTTTATTGAATCATTTACGTGAAACGAGAAAGATAATACTCTTTCCAGCGTAAATACAATAAATAACTAACGAGTTTCCTTATCGAAACATAAAAAGATTAAGTACGCTAAGTTCTGCTATTAAATTTTATAAATTGAGAAAGAAATAGAATATAAAATTTTTATAAATTTATTTATTGCTTAAACAAATATGAAATATTAAAAAAATTTAATATTATGTTTTTATTAATTTTAAATTTAAAATTAATTAATTAATTAATTTTAATTTTAAAATTTAATATTATAATTTTATTTTGAATTTTTCTACACTTAACATTTGAAAAAAGTATGATCAATACATAGCATTTAGACAATTTTGAATCCATAGTTGCAATTTTTAAAATTATAACCTTCTTTCTATTCATATGCAATTTGAACAAAGTAGGTTCTACACTAAAACGAAGAAACATAAAAAGCTTTTCCGGAAATTACATGCCCAAGAGAAGGATACGTTATATTTCGCAAAAATTGTGTTGGTTAAAAAGAAATATATATAAAGGAATGACTCTTTCTATATTAAAAAATGCACCAAATAAAAATATTCTAAAATATTGTACTATTGGTTTTTTTTTAAGTAGTTGTATAGTTACTTATATTTTTACATCTTTATTTATTACTCTTTTATGATATTTTCGTTAATTAAATTTGTACTTCAATAGTAATATGTTTTATTTTATTGAGGAATAAATTTAATAACATCTAATAAAAAAATAATATTAATATGTACGATTTTGATATTAATGTGTATATAGAGTAGAATCGGATATTATTATGAGCACCTTAAACATTTTGATATATCTAGCACACTTAAGAATAAAAAAAAATCTTATGCATATCATTTGATATTGTCGATGTTTTATATATCTTATTAAAACTGATTATTTTAATACAAATGTTGAAATAGTTGCGAGTGCTCTTATTACCCCCAGCTCATATTATCCTTAGAGGTAATATGAGCACAGGACATCTTTTGTAAGAAATTATGCAGAAATGAAATATATATTAGGTGTAGTAAAAAAAATCCATTATTTTTCCATTCAATTTCATGCAAAAATAATGAATTTCTTTTTATTACACCTAATATATATATATATTGGGAGTACAAATTAGTTCGGTTCGTTTACCCTAAAGA
>NW_012130074.1:1990309-1994016 GCF_000143395.1 Atta cephalotes
GTGCGTGCGTGCGTGCGTGCGCGCGTGTGTGTAGTGTGTGTGTGTGTGTGTGTGTGTGTGTGTGTGTGTGTGTGTGTGTGTGTGTGTGTGCATGTGCGCGTGAGAGAACAAAATATGTAATAACAAGAAATATATATCTGTAATAACAAAAAATATATTGCTTAAATCTATTATGGTTTTAAAATTATTAGGAATGAAGGAACAAGTACTTATAATACAAAAAGAATACGAGAAGAACGTTTCCAAATAGAACAAAAAAAGGAAAGAAGTAATTTCGTACAAATGACTTTTTCTTACAAATATTTGTAAAAACTTTTTTTAAAAATATTTTTCATCAATATAATTACAAGTATAAAGTAACAAGAATAATTTAATTTCTTTAAAAAAAACTCGTCCAAATTAATCGAACAAATCAATATAATAGAAAATTAATTGATACGACAATAATTAATTATATCTACATTATGGTATATTTATTCATACTATTGACATTTGTTTCAATAGAAATGCTTATTATAATTCTCTCGTTTACGTAAATATTTATTCAATATAAAATGATATATTGAGAGAGTAAATTAAAATAAAATTATTTCAAATTTGCTAAAATCCTTTTTATAAATTATTTTTTAAAGTACTTCTTCTCTCTTTTTACAATACATATTTAGTTTATGAATATGGATATACATATTTAGTTTTTGCTACAATATAATAGTCCCTTTTGGAATATCATACTTATGAATACGTTAAAGGCTCGTGTTCTCGGGAAGCAGTTATGAATTATCACTGCAATTTCCTCCTTAAACTTATATTATCATTTACAATAGGTACACACAAGTATGTATAACATTAGCGTTTCGAAACATTATATCACAAAAAATCTCAAGTAACATCACATTTTCAAATTTAATAAAGAAGATGGAAAGATTATATCTATAATATCTTTTATAGATATCTATTCTTTCATATCCTTTTGTTTTCGGTATGTTTGTTACATTTTACATTTTTTCTTCTACTCTCTGAACTAAAATTTATTGAGCAAATTTGAAAGTTTAATTTTAAATTTAATTTTAAAAAAATCTGTTACACTTCTATATATAAGAAATGAAATTCTTTATTTTGATAATTCCACGTTGATATTTCAAATATACTGAATCATTTTTTTTAATCCTTTATTTTTTGAACAAAACTATTAAAGAAATTATTTTGTTCTTTAATTGTAAATCATTGTAAACAGAAATCTTTTTAAACTTAATTTAATTCTCAATAGATTTTAGTTTAGCGATTTGTTAATTTTAATAAAGAATAATGCAAATATTCATGTTAAATGCTAAAAACTTGCAACAATTGATGATCTCTCTTGATTTATCAATAATCAAAAATCAAGCGCAAATTAATCGAAAATATATAGATAGTTTGCCAAACATAGAGGACATCCTGTATTTTTTTATGCTTGCTTACTATCGTTTAAAAAGCATGGAACCTACCAAATATCTATGCGTTCACCAGTTTCCTCAATGGCAGGCGATTAAGGGTGGGCGGCAAAAACGAGAATGCATTTGCCCAGTAACGACATTTCCATGCAATCTCAGACCACAACGATGTTTTATTCCCACAGGTTCCATCCTTCAACGGATCCTCTTACCTACGTTATCCGGGATTGGCGGACACGTCGCTGTCGTGGCTGGAATTGTCCGTCACGTTAAAACCGACCGCGCCGGACGGCGTGATACTCTACAACGGCCATCACAGCGATGCCACCGGTGACTTTATTGCTCTCTATCTCTCCTCGGGCCACGTGCAGTTCACCTTCGACCTCGGAACAGGACCTGCCACTTTGAGGTAAGCCGATGGCCCTCGACGAAGTTTCAGCAAACGGTTCCGCCGGGCGTATCGAACAGCTCGAGGTGACAATCCACCTTCGGAGCTGGTCGTTTCGCGATAGATGCTGTTACTCACACCGCGTAGCGTAGCATTGGCGACGGGATACTAATTGCACTGTTTGCGTATGTATCATCAGATAATTAAACCGATAACTAAACTGAAACGCGTGCCGATATCGTATATCCGAACTTTTTGTGTTATCTGCTATTTTATGAAGAGAGAGTTTTTTTTATGCGCTTTAATGCTAACTATTTAAATTGATTTAATTTGTTGTTAATTAACGACAAATGAAATCATTATTAAATAAACTTGTTCTAAAGCTGTAACTGTTCTTTTGGATAAACATCGAAAATATTTAACGAATGATTACACTGAGGCTATTATATTCTTAATATCGTATTTTTAGACAATATTTTGCGATAAGTGGAACATTAATAAGCGCTAATGTTAATCGGATTATTGGATTTAATTTGTCGTAATAGTGAACAACCAATAAAATGATTAAATGAAGTCAATTAAAGACAATATATATATATACATCTATGATAATTATTGCAAAAATTAAATAATTGTTTCTAATGATTTAAATATCAAATTATTATATTTTTTACTGAACATAATTAAAAATATGATATACGTAAAAAAACTCCACATATTAAACTTAAAGAAATTTTGAAAAAGATTTTTTGATTATAATATTAAAAAATTGTAGATATTATGTTATAGAAATGCGAATATATTTAAACCAAATGTAAGTAGGGAAAACTGATAGCATTGTCATCTTATCAGGATTGATAGTCAAAAAATTAAGAACTCAATAAATATATGGCAGAGCACGATTTTCTTGTTCTTGTAAAAAATGATGTCTTATAATTTTTACTGTAGTTAGTTAATCATTATTGTAACAAAGTTTGTAAACTACTATTTCTATTAAAATTGTCCATGTAGAATGGATTGATTAAAATGAATCGGAATTAAGTGATAACCAATTTTAATCTCTTCATTAAAAAAATATTTGATTGAAAATGAATAAATCAGAGGATTCTGATTATATCACTGCAAATTCTAATTATTTCAATTAGAATTTTAGTATAGGTTTAACCAGAAAAATTTTGATTCATACATTTTTTTCAACTTCCAATTAATCAAACTAAACATTTTTCTCAATTTTTAAATCAACACATTCTTTAAAGAATATATTTACAAATATAATATTTCATATATTTTCTCATTTTTAATATAGAAACTATGATACGAAAACAAATTATATATTTTATAATTAAAATAATCATTTTGCTTAAATTAATGACTTTTACTATTTCTTGAAATGTAGAGCTCATATTAAAATAAAAACTCTATATTTTTATACGTTTTATATTCACAAAAAAAATATACCAAACCTAGAACGTGTGTCAATTCTGCGTGCAATGCTAATTATGTTATTATTATTTTTGTAGTTTTATTTAAAAATAAATATTTGTATGATAATTCAAGAGTAATATTTTTTTAATATTTAAGAAATACAAGCCCATATTATAACGTAATATTTCAAAATCTTACGTCTACGATTTTTCTAAAAATCATTATTCAAAAACTGTGACAACCAGCCTTCATCTCTATCTCGTTAATATTTTTTCCGTAAAGAAACATTATTTAGAAAATCAGTATTTTATAAAATATATCTTACTAAAGATTTTTATATAAAAATTTAAATTAAAAATAAAATCGTTTTTACAAATGTAATTGTGCGTTGTATAATGTAATTGCAAATGTATTTGTATTATTAATATAAAATTATTCAGAATGTATTCTCTCTCTCTCTCTCT
>NW_012130074.1:1997617-2005740 GCF_000143395.1 Atta cephalotes
TCTCTCTCTCTCTCTCTCTCTCTCTCTCTCTCTCTCTCTCTCTCTCTCTCTCTCTCTCTCTCTCTCTCTCTCTCTCTCTCTCTCTCTCTCTCTCTCTCTCTCTCTCTCTGTTGAAAATGAATTTTGTGAAATACTTCGCATTCGCATTCTAACAGCTTGACTATCAAACTTCTTTCAATTCTATTGAATAAAATCTAAATATTGGAATATTCCTTTATACTTTACAATTGAGTAAAATTTTAAACAAATCGATAATCCAAAAACGACGCAAATACTATATATACTTAAATTTATTATATGCAACATATGTTTATGTTAAACAAATTTTATTACGTATATTATATATAATTATACGTATATTATATATAATTGCGTACATATTACACAATTTATTCTTTATTATTTAACGAATTTTTAATCGGTTTTCTTATGAAAGCATCAGGAGAGATTACGTCCAAGTCCTCAAAATTAAATGAACAAGTTCTCAAAATTAAATTTGAACAACTAAGCAACATCTTATTAAATTTTAACAACATGTTAGCAGCTTCTAGTTTTAAATTGTAAGTCTATCAGAGAAAATAGAGTTTTCGTAAAATTAAACAAGAAAGACTTAACCTATGAAAAAAGATCACTTAAAAAAATAGAAATTGATGCTTCGATATTTTAACTTTAAAAATTATCGATTTTTGAATCAAAGATTGTTAAATATCATTGGGTTGTCCGGAAAGTTCGTGCCGCAAAAGATTTAAATTTAATAAATGAAATTAAAAATTTAAATCTTTTGCGTTTCAATTTTCCTTCAAAATCGGCACGAACTTTCCGGACAACCTAATAAAAATATTCTTTGTAAATACCATATAATTTATCATTTTTGCGTGTTATGAATAAATTTATAACACACACATGCATATATGAATAATTTTTATAACGTAATATTCTATTAACATAATTTCCTAGTCGTGCAGAAACATTTATATGCTATTCATAATTCAGTTCATTAGATAATAAATCTCACGCAAAAATACATTTTCTTTTTGCTAAATAAAAAGCGATCACTAGAAAACTCAGACGCAAAAAAACATGCATTATTACATGCGCCATTAAACAAGGATATTTAACTCTGAAAAAAAGAAGCAGATAACAAGAGAACTTCGAAGTTCCAAGCGCGCCGTATCTTTTATCATAATAACGCCCGACGAAAAATCCAATATGAAAATTTCCGACTCCATCGTTCCTTTATTAATTAGCAATTTACTTCCCGCTTACAATCCCACGAATCTTCCCTCCTCCGCCCTTCTTTACCTGTGTCTGTCCTTTCGTCACAATTCGACATTAATTATGCAAGAATTTCTTCTGTCGAATCTTCTTGGGGAAGGAAAGTACCGGTCTCTGTCTACGAGGGAAAATCCATTGTCTACGGAACACGCGCCGACTTACCTTACCGAAATTCAAATTGAATGATCTGACTTTGTGGCTGCGAGCTTAAAGTTTCCGCGGTACGTGCGCGAATTTTCGTTCCTCTATACGCTTGGAGGAAAACTCCAGACTGCCTGTCTGGTTGACTGGCTGGCGCGGCTTTCCGGGCGTCGTCGTTGCAAAATCAAATCGATGGAGCGTCCGTCAATATCGAGTTAACGTCGTTATAATTGTAGACGTGAACGAGAGAGAAGAGAGCGGTCGGTGTTAATTGCTTCGCACGAGTTCCGCGACGAAAGGTGCCGTTAGTTTCAATTTTTCAATGTGCAAGTCTCGTTCTAGTTTTTCAGTGCTAATGTATTTTTGCGAGAGCTTCATTTCATGGAAAGTAGAGTTGCTCCGGGCAGAATGTTTTCCAACGTTAGGATTTTCAGTAGAAGAGATGCAATGTGAAAATACGATAGATACATATGTATATCCCATAAAGTTGACGTAAAATCGTAGGGAGATTGATTTTTTGTGAGAGCATAAATAGAAGATAAAAAAAATTGTTCTCATACGATGATCCGTTTTAAAAAATTAAATTGTTCGAAAAATCCATAAAAAAGTAATATCGTCTCTCTTTTTCATCCTCGGATATTCTTCAAGGACCTTATGTCATACTTAGCTTAGAAGGATCATATCGTCTCTCTTGCTATACTTCATTTTTTTGTTCAGAATTTTTATAATGCAAAAGATAAAGAAAGATTAAAATAAAATACATACTAATTAATGTCGTATTTACTAGAAATAGTAACAAAAAAATGATATACAAGAAATATATATAAATAAAAAGACATTTACAATTTTAGTCTTGAAAAATATTGAAATTGTCTCTTTTTATTCGGAACACATTGTAGTTTTTTTATCAAAAAAGCGTTAAAAGCACATTAAAGCATGTAGCTTCCAAATAATTAGCAAAAATGTAAATAATTAGCAAAAATATATTTAAAGGATTTTTTATCCTATAATTTTTAATTAAAATAAAAAACTAATTTCTATGCTTTTTTAATGATCTTTTATTAGTTATGTTACTTCAATTCATTTCTAAATTCAAAAAACAAGTCGGCACCAGATATAAAATCGGATTTTATGAGTTTTATGACACATAATTATAACACACATACACATTCGTATCCACTAATTAGGAAACTTTCTTCTTTCTGTCTGATTGAAATTTCAGATTTCAAAATATCCCCCGGCCCTTCAAAAGTTAATGATGTTGCATTTTCACAGTGATATCTGCGTTGTTGTTTCAGAAGCGAAAATCCAATTCGTCTTGGCGAATGGGTCGAAGTTCGAGTCTCCAGGACAGGGCGTTTGGCATCCTTAGAAGTTGAGGACGACCCGGCCCAGGAAATCCTGGCGCCTGGAGCGTTCACGCAATTATCCTTGCCGCTGAACCTCTATTTAGGCGGAGCGCCGTCCTACGACATGTACTCGCCAAAGATGAAAACTACGGCCAGCTTCGTCGGCTGTATTCAGACGATCGTGCTGAATAATCGCGAGGTAAGAACACTGGGATTATACAGGCTGCTCTGAAGTTGCGTGATAGATAATGTTACTGTTGGAATGCTTTTGGAGTTTGAGCCATTCTGGTCTGATAGATAAGATGTTGAAACTCCCACTTGAATCATTTGAATTTAAATCTCTATCGTCGCATCTGCCATTTTATAAAAATCAGAATAGAACAGACAAAGTAATATAAAAACAAACACATAATATAATTACAAGTCAGGAAATTATTAGTAAGACAAGCAAATAAATAATAATAATAATAATATATTATAAGAGTCAAATCAAAATAAAAGCTCATTTAAAATTAAATTAAGCTCTTTAAAGCTAAATTCATAAAAGGCTCTCAAAAAGCTTTTCTTTTTTCAGAATATATTAAGATCAAAATATCTCTATGAAAAAACTGATTAAAAATTCGTCAAGACACACGATTCTTTAATCGAATTTTTAATCTCTAATAATTTGTATATGAGAGATTAATAAGAGAAGCAATTAAAAGTTTTTAAAATTGTGTAAAGATTAAATATTTTTTTAAAAGAAACATTTCAATTAATGTAGTAAATACAAGCAAATTCGCTTTTCGTCATATTATTTTAATCGACCACTTTTTATTTTCATTTATATTATTATTGTTGTTTGTAACTATTATGATTCTTATCGTAGGTGGGTATCCTAGCTGAAGCGTTAGGTGGAGTGAACGTAGGAAATTGTGGGCACGCATGCGAGGCTAGACCGTGTGGCGATGCGGAATGTCGGCCTCTTCGCGAACGATTTACCTGCCGGTGCCGTCCAGGAGTGCCGCATCCTTGTCCTGCACCGGATGATTATACGCCGCTGGTCCCACCACCGGCGAGAACCAGCAGCAACGCCGTTACGTCCGTGAGATATGAGAGGGCTGTGCCCAGCTTCACCGGCAGTGAAAGCTACCTACATTATAACGACGCCGATACAATGAAAAGGTGCTCTATACAAAAATAATAAATGGCAAACTTCAATAACAAGAAATTCTGATAATCTTGTACTCCGAATACTTTAATATATATTATAAAATTGAAAATTTTTTAATTATATTACAATCATTATTTTCCTGAAATATCAAATAAATATTGAAAAAAAATAGATAGGTTTTTCTTATTTTTGTGATATTTGCTATCACGTTTAAAATTATGATATGCGACGATCTCTTCTACATGAATGTACTCATCAACTGACACATTTTCTACTCTCATGATTTCATGAAATGTGTTGACGATCCGTTTTTGTAATTTAAAAATTCTGTTGATTCGTTTATTAATATTTTATTTACGCAAATGCGAAATAATCGGCAGCACGCAAAAGTTGGGTAAATGTCAAAGCGACATGTCGTCGACGTTTGAAAGCCGAGTGGGACGGTAAACAGCGTTATACGTTGCACTACACAATCGCTCCTTGACCTGATTTAATAACGCTGCGTTAGTTTATCGAACGTTCGTGCTACGCGTAAGTGACAAGTGACAAAAATAATCTTTATTTCATTAGATAACTTTTTAACTTACATATAGTAGTTGTCCAATTCTTTTGATAAAATAAAATTTTCGAAAAAAATGATTTTGCTGAAACATCTAAAAATTTATTTTTAAATTTTTTCTATCTAAAAATTTAGCTAGATACAAATCTGAAAATAAATTTGTTGAAACCAAAATAATTGTCAAAATAATTATGTAAAATATTCAAACTAGAATATCGTAGTATAAACTAGAATAAGTTTCTGCAGTTTCTGCTCATGTTTCAGATTCTTATGTGATTATTTTGATAGTTCAACTTTCAGATTTCTGTATCTTGCTAAATTTTTAGATATTTCAATCAAATTATCGTTCCACGTACAGCGTCTTTTACTCGTGTTATTCAATACAAATAATATCAACATATGAACTGATTATAATATACAAAATAAATCAGAGTGTAGAATAGCCGTTAATAATTAAAATTGATATTATAAAGTTTAATTATTTCTCTCCAGATTGATCATTCCTCATATTGTGCGTCACGATTTCTTTATTTACTCTCCTATTAAAACATTTTTATTAAAACATTTTTATTTGCAGGATAATCAGTTATAGGGTAGACATCAATATGAGATTCCGTGCCAGTAGCAGCAGCGGCCTGCTACTATGGAGCGGTCGCCAATCAGATCCTCAGGAACAAAGGGATGAAAACGACGACTTCCTCGCCCTCGGCCTGGATCACGGTTATCTTACTCTCGCATATAATTTGGGTTCCGGAGAAGCTGTATTACGGTATAATCTCACGCGACTGGATGACGATCTGTGGCATCGTATCAGGGCTGTTAGGTGAGAATAAACGCTTTATGCGCTTCATTATTCAACCCTCCCTTCCGCTTGCGCACCTATTTTCATAATATTTATTTAATTAACATATTGATCAATAAAGGGAGGAGATGTGTTAACAGATGTGTTATAATATCCTATTAAATATATGAGAAAATAACTATTTTCATATTTTGTTACTACACGTTGTAATACACGTATATTTAGAGAGATTTAATTTCATTATGAATTTAGTTAAAAAGTAATTAAAAATAAAAAAGCTGTGACAAAACCTAGGACGATTCAATTTTAATTTAAAAATGAATATAAATTCGTTAAAAAATTGTTGGTCAAGAAATATATAGTTTTTATATATGCAAGCAGGATATTGTGTGGAAATGTTGTTCTATTTCCAATTTTTGATATAGCTGTGTAGCTTGAGGCTACCATTTAAAATAGTACTATTTCCATGAAATTTTATGAAAGAAGAATATTTTTTTATAAACATTCATGTATTAATCTACACCATTCTATATTTCGCCAAAAACGAATAAAAAATATCTGTGTCCACCTCTTTCTAAAGTAAATCGCTTTTTATTAAAGCGGAGAAAAGAAAAATGTTTATGTTCGAAATGGATCATAGAGCAATGAATAACATTGACTTTTTCTAGAAATGAACAATGGGCATCTCTCGTGGTAGATAGTGGTACTGGTGTCTCAGCATCTTCTCCGGGGCAACTGAGACAACTAAACACTGATACTGGTCTTTACGTCGGTAAATAATCATAATTTATATCATTACTCTCTTATTGTAGATTTAAATTCAGTCATATCATCGTAATCAAAACATAAATTGCCAGTGACAATATTTCTGTGTAAAAAGATTTTACAAATCTATTCTGTATAAAAAGACATTACAAATCTATTTCGTAAAAAGAAAAAGATGTGATAAAATTAATTACACACACAATGCTAATGCCTAATTACTCAAAAAATTCTAAATTGTTTAAAAAATTCTTAGTAAAAAATTATGCTTTAGCAAGTGTATTTTTACGAATAGAAAGTTACGCTTGCGTTTTATTATATTAAATAAATAAATCTTTGTATAAGAAAACCAATTTGTTCATGCTGATTCAATTCCAAAGGCGGTGCACCGGATGTCGTGAGGACAACGGGAGGAAGATACACGAAGGGCATCGTGGGTTGCATTAGCGACCTCGTGCTAGACTCGGACTTCTCCGTCGCTTTATCGTCGCCAGCACAGGCAACCAACACACATTCATGCATCCCCTGAAAGAGAGATATCCGTGCCGTCCGACGTCAGGTGGTGTTGTCGGGTCCATCCCGAAGCTAGGATATGAAAATTTAAGGATAACGTATCACACTGCGGTGAAATAACCGTGGCAGATAGTGCTCCGCGAAAGTGCATCTGTGTCTCTCGTGCATCCACGTGCGACCGCGTGTAATATCTTACGCGCGGTTCATCATTTTTGTACAGACTCATCCTTCCACAGGTGGAACTCTCGAGAAGATGGAGATCGAGTGGGTCGGCAACCGACCACCGTCGTGCGCGGCCATCGACTGGTAGGCGGCTTTACTGTAAATATTAGGGCGATACCGCGAAAATATCTATCACTTGCCTCGCGGCATTGATCCTTGGCGCTGCGACTTCCTGTCGAGCCTTATGCTTGGCTGGTTTTAGAATAAGATTCGATCGCGAAAGAGTCGTGTAAATGAGACAACGATAATGATTTCCGATGGCAAACTTATAAGATATTGCGAAAAATCATGAAAAATGATATTCCTCATAACATCGTCAAATGATTGCAATCATTTATCATTGGAAGCTCATCACATTGTCTTATTTACTCGAAAGTTACAATTAACTCCACTTGATCGTGCTTCTCGAGAACTGATCAAGATCATTAAGAAAAAAATTAGTTTTGAACATAATTGTTTGTATGATTTCTAAAATTCTTTTTCGATACAAAAAGATGATAACTAGGAACTTAAATATATAACTGAAAAATATTAAAGTATATAATATATAACTGGAAATATCGAACTAACATATCCATTTTTCACAAAAATGTCACTGCTACAAGGGTTGAGAAAGAAAATTATTGCAAATAAAAAGTAATACTTTGATATATAATTAAACTAAACAAGTACGACAGCTTTTCTACTTCCATTCTTTGTAAGTAATTATTAAGTAATTCCTCATTAAGTTAAAAAGATTTAAAAAATCTCGCTTCACTCCAGTCTCGTTGGTCCTTTTTTTAATTTATTTCTTTTTTTTTAATTAAAATACTAATTTAAATACTGAAGATACTATTAAAATTCAAATGGGAGAATGCGAAGCAAATATAAATTGTATGAAAAAAAGGAGAAATTCATTTATTATATACAATTTTTTATATAATTTATTAATTAAATGGAAAAAAAATTAATCAACTACTGTGTGATGTCTGTACTATTTTTGAAAGAAAAGTTTTGAAAGAAATATCCTATCATTAAATTTACAGTATTTTTCATTTTTACGGATTTAAAGTAACTGATGATAATTGTATTATCTTTAAAATAAGTTAAGCGAAGATTATTCAAATTAAATGAAAATTCTCTGCAATTTTTGCAATCGTTTCCTGAAAAATTATTCATTCATCTCGCGGTAAATTATAGGTTTTCACTCATATCTGTTCTTAAATTGAATCGAGGGAAAATGGAATGGATTAAATTAAAATTGGCAGCAATTACATTTTCGCTTGGACCAGGAACGCACAAATTGAACTAAAACTTTCATCCGAGAGAGAGAGAGAGAGAGAGAGAGAGAGAGAGAGAGAGAGAGAG
>NW_012130074.1:2006167-2016325 GCF_000143395.1 Atta cephalotes
AGAGAGAGAGAGAGAAACACCCATAATTAAACCACCTACTATTAATAATTTCAACTTTGTCCATATCTATGTATTAATAGTCGGCATAGTCGCTTCTCTCGAAAATTGTTTCATAATTAAATTTTCATGAATTAAATTACTGCTTGTACAATAATAATAATGTGTCTAATCACAACGATAGTGGAGTCAATAAAGCGAGAATGCATTAATTTAATACTCTATAAAATAGAACTTCATCCAAGAATGAACTCTACAACAATGCTTCAGTTATGTAAGCGTAATATTAGGAAAGGATCAGGGTTCGTAAGAGAATGTGCGTAGCATCCGAAAGGAAATGGAAGTCGTTGCACCAGGATAATGCCCGGCCGGATATAAAAATTTGACGAAGCGCGTCTCGAAGACGGCTTTCGGCCTAATAAGATAAAAGTATATAGAAAATGCAACCCCTCCGCGTCAATTTTGATTATTCCCTCCGACCGGATGTTATCTTCGACACAAAGTGTCATTATCTTCAACCTTTACAAGTTCAAAACATTCAACATTATTGAGAAATTCGGAGCGCGTCTGGATCGGCGTTAGATAAAATCTTAATTGGAAACAAATTTGAATAGATAATTTGAATAGATAATTCAAATTTTTGAAGAAAAATATAAGAAGGAAATAAATATTGCAGAAAATGAAAATTTCATCTCGCGGAGTTAATTATATTAATTACGTGTACTGTTCTATAATTGTAATTTGTTTTTACATTTTTCTTTAAAATATTTTTTTAATTTTTAATAACGTTGTAATAATTTTAATTCGTATTTTTACTGAAAAATGGTGTATAAAATATTACATTCTTTTCAATATTTTTCTAAAAGAAAAAGTGTATCGTTAACAAATGTGTATTTATTTTTAGAAAAAATATGTAATTGTGTAGCAGAGTTCTATGATAAATACATTATATTCAGCAAAATTCGATTATTTAAAGACGATAGTGTCACTATTATGACATATAGATAAAAAAAACTATCTAGCATCGGTCCAGACAGTGTGCTCGCTGCTCCTATGAATTATTGCGTCGCAACTTTTCTAATAATGTTAGGATTTTTATCACGATCTTTTTCTAGGAGCTAAGTCACAAGCGCAACTATGAGCACGAGTTTTAGTTCCACGACGATATCGAAGTTAATATTGTGATCGATACGAGTAACTATTAATAAAAATAAGAGAGAGCTATGCCATGGACCAAACACCAACTTGTATCACCGTCTATTCCAACGAGAATATATAATACGTAAAATGCAATTTCAGAATGCAAAGTGCGTAATCCTGATGAAAATGTGAGACTCGCATCCTTTTATAAGCGATCTCATCCGGTGTTGGGCAAACTTTGCAAATGATTTATGCAATATACGGATCTTTAACCATTTCGTCCGTATAAACGCCATATCTCAAAGATATTTTAAGACTATGATTACAGCAATATATTTATGCAAGAATTTACCATTTTATGTTAGCAATAACGCAATTTTCATTTTTATTATCATTAAATACAATAAAGATAACTATAATTATTATTAATACATCGAATATCGAAAAAAATACATATTTAAATAGAGTTTTTGAGATTATATTTAAATTGAACAAAAATGTAAAATCCACAAATAATGTGTGTGTTTAATTATTATTATAACATACACTACGTATACGAAGTATTTTTGATGACTTTGTATAATAAGAATGACAAATTATCATTTTAAGAAATATTCTTTTATAATTATCATTTTAAATATTATTTAGCAATTTAATTAATGTAATTTTTGTTTAATAATAATTTAAAATTAATTTAAAATTAAACATTCAATATTTTGTTCAACAAAAGAAAGCGAGAAAATAAGAGGATAACAACACTTTTACATATACGTATAAAAAAATGAACAAATGATATCTTTATTATGCAGATCGTCGCATATTTTTTTATCTTCATAGAGCGTTTCACTCAATCCTATAAACACAATTTAGCACTACCGGTCGGAAAATCCCAGGTCAATACGTATATACACATCCTATTTCACATGGAAAGAGATAGGGAAAGAAGAAAAAGTAAGATAGAAATGAACGAAAAGAAATGAAGTAATGTAAGGCATAGAGTAATTGATGAATTTCACTTTATCATCGCACGAAAATGATTTAAAAATGACCTACTCAAACACACACATCATAAAAGCAATCGGCTGTAGTCAATTTTGTACGGATGTTATTTTCGGGACTAAATATAATAATATATCAAAGATGGGTGGTAGAGTCGGTAGTAGAAAATGTAATAATATACGATTTAACTGATTGTATGTCGAGAATTAGCAGAGTAATTATTGTTCTTATTAATCCTCTCACGTTTTAAATGTGCGAAGAAAAATCAAAGCATTTTTAATTAGCAAGGAAAAAGTTCTTCAGATGAAAAGATTTACTATTTCAAATGTAAAATAATTTTATTTTTAAAATATATATATATATATATATATATAATAATTATAATAAATATATATATATATAATAATTTATTATTATTATGTACTAATTGAAAGAGATTTAATATTTCAATATATTCAATATATTAAGAAATTTTAATCAAATTATTCAAATTATATTGTACATAATTTAATATATGTTCAACGCTTTTATTTAAAATATTTTATTCATGCATGGAATATAGGTACAGAGTGATTTATTTTAATCTTAACAGACAAGTATTTTGAAAATATGAAATTTTATCAAAAAACGTTCTAAATAAAAGTTGTATAGAGAGAGATCATCGTCATCATTGTAGATCCTTCTTGATACCAACTTTTATTGGAAATACAACTTTTATTTGGAAATATTTGCCTGTTAAAATTAAATGAATCATCACCTCTGTATAACGCGTGGGAGGATTAAAGGCACCTTTTCTAGCGTAATTCAATGTACAATATTTCGCGTAAGTATGCATTGAGTGACTTGGGGCTTTTGTGTTCATATGTTAAATTTTGTACAGCACATGTACTCTGTTTCTTCGCGTTTACAAGTAAACCCGCAGGAATCCATACGGACGCGGAGAATTTCTCGAGAAGTCCAAGTATGTTCTGCTGATTTTGTAATTGCAACGCATTCAACTCGGAAATATGATTCCCGGACGCATTCCACTCAGTACCGTCGGAATTACTCGAAGTGTGCAACGTATAATTCGAATATTCAATAATAATATTCCAGCTGTGTGTGGTAATTATTCCAAAATGGGATTTCTCGAGTATCCGCATGCTTGAATTGCGAATATTCGGGTCGATAATTATTCCATTACTCCAAGAGCATATTCTTACAATAACAATCAATTATATCTAGCGTATAAATTTTGAAAACAATTAAATACAAATTAAAATTAAATTAAATTGCGAATATTAATAAAAAATATCGTTTATAATTAAATATCTGAGCGAGTTTTCTTAAATTGAAATTAAGTATTCTATAAGTACTTATACTTAATTTAATACTCGATAAATATTTTAAGTACATATATCAGAAAATTTTTTTCTAATCTAATTAATTTTTTCTAATTTTTTCTAATAATTACAAAGCTTGGAGTAATTAATTATGCGGTTACCTGTCGAGCATTCGAGTATTTAACAGCAAATCTAATCCTAACATCAAAATATGATGGTAAACCAAAGCTTTAATTAATTAGCGCTTGACTTTGCACTCGTCATTTTGAATTTTTAATTATGCATTTTTCCTTCAAAGATCAAAAGAAGAAAAGAGTTTCATATCCATTATATATATAAGAACGGACGATCCTTCGATAATGTATGAATGAGATCCTTATGAAAAAATGAATGTGATCAGAACTTTGTTTTAATGTTAAATGTGCTATATCGAGTTAAAACAAGAAACTGTCATTTTATAAGTTGCAACAGTTTCATTTGAAAATCGGAACAATTTCTACAGGAATGGAGAATTGATCACTAAATCAAATACTCTTAATTGTTTCCTTCCTGCAGAACTTGATCCGGATTTATTTATAATACATTCAATGTTCTCTAATCTTTAAAGCTTTTAAGAAATATTTATAATTTTAAATATACACAAGAGCAATATGTTGATATATTTGACGTAACAAATGTCTATATCTAAATATAATGAGCAAATAGTACATATTATTTTGATATAATATGGACTAATTGCTTATTGCTGCCTAAAAAATTATATATTATTTCTTTATTAATAAAATATAGCGTAATTGCGTTGAGACAATTGATCTTAAAAAACGCGTAACAAAATCAATTTAAAATATTCTAAAACATTCCAACGATCACTAATAAAAAATATGACTTTTTTTATTGAGAAAACTGAATCAAAGTTGAAAAAAGCTTAGAGTGAGAAAAACGGCGTCACTTTTTTATCGATGAGATTATCTAACGATAATTAAGCATGATACAAGTTTTGCTCGATTATCTGATAGATAATCTGATCCCATAAAACTGAAAAGCATCTGAATCAAATTTTTTTTTAAAGAAAAATTGTTACTATTATTCCATTAAATTTTAATTCTTTCTATAAACATAATATAATATTTTTGTGAAAACATTTTCAATTATATTTAAAACAACATTTTTGGATAAAATTTATGTTTCTTCAATAATTTTTTATTAAAAAATACATGAAAAAATAATAATTAAAATGTCATTAAATTAATATTGGTGTAAAAATCGTAACAAAAATTATTTAAAAAGCAGGAAAGATATTTAAAAAATGTAAATAAACTAAAATAATTTATATTTTATTAATTAGTTTTAAATATAATTTATTTAATCCAATTCACTCTAATTTTTATTTTTCTATTAAATAAATTATTCGCAATATAAAAAGAATATGAGTTAAATAATATCGAGATAGATCGACTTCTTAAATTAAATGAATTCTTTTGTATAACAAATTTACGTATATTGTGTCTATATAAGGGATGCCGTTTTTCTGTGCAAAGTGTTCTTTTTTAATTTTCAGATTTAACTCGAGTCGGTGTACCTATATTATAGAAAGAAAAAACAAGCACAAAAATTAGTCTCGAATTCACTCTTAGAACGTCATAGTTGACAAAAGAAATTAATATCTATATAAATTTCATTACAAAAGAAAACGATGAAAACAATCAGACTTTCGTATTTGATTTCGAGCATTCGAGCACTGTACAAGCACTTATACATCGAAGTTGTTTTTTATCATTTTTAATTTAATACAGGATAAGCTGTTTAAACGAGAATATGGAGATCAAATATATTATGAAAAATAACAAATTAAGAAGCTCTGAAATTCGCGGAAAGAAATATATTCCAAATGAATTGATAAAAAAATTAAAGTTCTCCACGTTTTCATAAAAATTACTTATCCTGTGTCCCTCGATGTAATCCTGCGCGAAAATAGTTTACCTGAAATTCTACGAATTTCAACCCTTTCGCCACTTTCGTTTATTGGAAATAGTCAAGAATGAATGATGGATAAATTTCCATACTCTGTAAAGGACTATGCTCAGTGTGGGCTCCGGCTGAATAGCATTGAGACCTAGCCAAGATTGTAGAGCATAAAAAAAGGATTAAAAAGTTCCATATGCACAATTTTGTAAAATGAGTCTCTTAAGTGCTACAGCTGTTCAAAGTTCGCTATTATGTATTGTATACCATGTAGGACTGGTTTTATTTGATTTCTCGAATCATCTAGTATCTGGAATATGTCCAATCTTGAGAAGACAACTAAAATCTTTTTTGAACCCCAAATGAATAGTTATAAATGATATATTGGGTTGTTCAAAAAGTCATTGCGTTTTTTTCATTTGATTTTCAGATGTGTTTATTTAATATACGTAATGAATATTAATCAATGATATATTGGCCGTTTTGTTCGATGATCTTCTGCCATCTCCCAACTTCATAATACTACGTTCATAAAACTTCCCATTCTTCTCTGCGAGAAACTTGTCTAGGTGCTGTTTGATGAGGTCTTCAGAAGCAAACGTTTTATCATTCAAGGAGTTTTGCAAGGAGCGAAAGAGATGGAATCTGATGGTGCAAGGTCTGGGCTATACGGTGTGGTAACACATCTCAACAATGTTGCAACAATTTTTGCCGAGTGACCAAACTTGTGTGTGGTCTCGCATTGCCGTGATGAAACACCACAGTCTTACGATTGATTAGCTTGGGACGTTTCTGTGCGATGGCATTACTTAATTTCTGCAGCTGCTCACAGTAGACATCGGAATTAATCGTTTTATTCTTTGGAAATAGCTCATAGAAGACTGGTCCTTTCCAATTCCACATTGACAGCATTATCTTCTTTTGGTGAATCTTCGCCTTTGCTTGCCTTTCCGGTGTTTCACCTCGCCTACTCCAACTTCTTTTTCGGCTGTTGTAAACAATCCATTTTTCGCTCGTGATCATACACTTCAAGAACAGATCGTTTTCTTTGCGTTTGATGAGTTGATCACAGACGTTCATGCAATTCGTCAAATGAATTTCTTTCAACTTATGCGGTGCTTTCAACCCGAACATTGAGCTTCTTTACGAAGCCTAGATTTCAAATGGCCATGAACATTTTCAATGGACACTTTTAGAGCGGCAGCTCCCGAACCGTTGAATGTTAATTTGCTTGCACCAATGTTTTTATTTCATCGTCATCAATCTTGGAAGGCCTACCGGAGCGATGAGCGTCTTTGATTGAAAAATCACCATCACGGAATCAGGCGAACCAGTTCTGGCACTGGCGTTTTTTGACGACATTTCTGCCGTAAACTCGACGCAACTTTTCCCTTGCTTCAGTTGTTTTCTTCCCTTTTTTGAAGTAATAAAACAGAATATGGCGAATATGCTCTTCAAAATTCTCCATGTTCGAATCACAATTGCAAGCACAAAACTCGACCGAATCGCGTTAACTTTTTTTTTGGTTTTTAGGTTGAGTGTCAACAACAAAACGCGCATAAACATTTGACATTCATGTCACGCTCGCATACAAATAAACATGGACAACGCCATCTATGGAAAAAACGCAATGATTTTTTGAACAACCTAATATATATTAATCGATGAAGAAGGGAAAGAGACACTCAAAGTTTGAAACAAAAGGTTTTAATTACCTAATTGAAATGTAGCCAATATATGGACCTTATCTTTCTTCCTCATCGGAACTCTCTAAAAATAAAAATATCATTAACTGTTCTTATGCATATGGATGTCTTCGTCAAAGTGTTGGGCATATTTCAGATACCATACAACTGTCAACCGGATTAATGAATCATACCAAATACATTTTAGATATTATTTCAATAAAAAGTAAATTAATGCTCAGTAAACTAAATTAAAATAAATTAAAAGGCTCAGAGCAAAAGCAAGATGTACTTCGCTATTATTGTAAATTACAAAAACATTATATTTAACTAATCAAAATATAAACGTTTTGATTTTACATCAAATTATTTTCATGTTAAAACTACCGTCTATATTAAAACAATACTAGACATACTAAAAATTTTAGAAAAATCTAAAACGCAATATAAAAATACAATATAAAAATAATTTATCATGGTATATGGTTATTGGATCGCTTCTTAAACACCTATAGATACACTTGTCTATAAAATCGATGAAGTATTGCTGTATTATTATTAACAAAGTATTATTACTAACAAAAAGATGATCAGAAATACAGCGCATAATAGTGCATAAAACAAACAGTGTTAAGACCAGAACTCCAAATGTATAAAAGTGTCATGTTCTTCCGTGTCTCTTGACAACTTATTTTAAACGTTTAAAATAAGTTAGGCATTTAAGAAGAGATCCAATAACCATATATCATAATAAATTATTATTGCGAATGCTATATATCAAGATAAGATTCTCTCCTGAATTGACATCATGGACAAATGTAAGAGGAGATTCTATAACTTCTTGCGGCCACATCAAGATTGTCGGATTACACACGTTGTTTCTAAAGTATTGAGATTTTTATATTGTATGCGTTTTCTAGAATTTTTCTTTCTTAGATTTTTCTAGAATTTTTATGTCATTGTTTTAATTTAGACGGTAGTTTTAACATTGAAAATGATGTAAAATCGAAACGTCTGTATTTTAATTAGTTAAATATAATGTTTTTGTAATTTACAACAATAGCGAAGTACATTCTTGCTTTTGCTCTGAGCCCTTTAACGAATTGTATTATTTCAATTATGTCTTTCACAATCAGTCACCACGGAAGATGCCCTGGACGCAGAGAAATTGGATAAGATTACATATGGTCATAATACTTTGGATAGTTCTAGCATTTAAAAACTTCTCCTATAAAGTTATGACTTATGGAATTTTTTATTTTCTTTTGATATCTTAAAATTTCTTTTGATATCTTAAAATTTTAGGCATATCTCAAAGTTATTCATCCGAGGTCCAAATTCCCTTATAAAACTGGTATAGTCCTATACGCAGTTTGCACAAAATAACAATTTGCACAATTTATTGTATTTAGAACATACATATGTTAAAACGAAAGATTTAAGGTGATTTCTAAAATCTCCTAAAAAGACGAAGATAAAACAATGCGAATTTTTCGCAAATTATCTATAAGACATAAATAATGCAATTTTTATCTGTTATTTGTATAACTGTGCAAAGCACTTTAATTCAAATTTCAAATCTCACCACATCTTCATTTTATATGCTGATAATTTGGACACGCATGTAATCACTTATTCGCTAAGGTTTAGAGTGGCGCGAAAGGGTTGAGGCGCGATCACAAAACGGGAGATTTTTTGGCGGCTCGGAATGATATTTGATAAGCATGTGTAATAAGGCTGACGCGTATATGTACTTTTTACATCATATCCATTTAAACCTAAAGCAAATCGCTGGGTATCACACCTCAAAACAAAAAAAGAGAAGAAAAAAGCGGGAAGAAGCACTATATTGAAAAGAAAAAATATCAATACATATTAATATATAATAGATATTATATTATTACTGAATATTATATTAATATATGATGCTATATATATATTAACTATTTCTATTATGTCCGTCTGCAAAGTCTATTAGAAGAGTCTATCCTGTCGACCTATTCTTACGACCCATATGGATCTCCTCGGATATCTATGTACATACATGTGTGCGTGCGTGCGTATCGAGAAGCACCCAATATTACAACAATCTCCTTCAAAATGTCACATGTCCTCGGAGATTTGCGGCGGCGCAAATTTTGCGCACACTTAACGATACACATGTACGCGCATGTATGAGACTTGCCGGGCGACCAAAGCTAGTCCTCGACAGTCTCCCGTCCTCGTTTCAGACGATCAATGTGTAAGATCTTCATCGTTAAATGTTCGTGAGACGCTCGTGGCAATAAAAATAAAGACGCTACGTTCGCGATCGTTTGCGATTTCTCGCTTCAATCCTCTCCAGCGTTGTCGTGGGCACGTCGACGCTCGCGCACGAATTGTGAAAACATTGTGAATTAATCTTGGACAGATAATATAATGAACTTATTTTAAGGATAAATTATTTCTTCGGCAATTCTGATGTCTCAGAAAATCACTTATTCATAGAAAATGCTGTTATTTTATTTACGCAAATAATTACTAATTAACTTAAAGTTAGGATCAAATTACTTAGTTATTCAAAAATAAAATAACATCTTCATGTTATTAAAAATTAAAATTTTGCAATATTAAAATTCTTTTCGACTAAATTAGTCATATGGGAAAACTTACACGCTCATTGTCAATAAGAAAATCTATCTTGCAATTTTTTGCAAGATATTAGCAATTAAACAATAATGAAATAAATAGTATAAGATTTTTTCAAATATAAAAACTAAAATATTTGAACAACTATTTAGAGAAGAATTTTTAAAATGTTGATATTTAGCCGCATATAATGAATTTCCAAAAACTTAAGTACATAGCTTTTGAAAATGTCTATTTGAAAATGGTATATATAAATACTTTTTTTCATCTTTATATCACTTCTCCGCACATTATTATTAAGAGTAATAGAATAATGATTAAAATGATCACACACACACACACACACACACACACACACACACATATATATGATCACACACACACACACACACACATATATATATATATATATATATATATATATA
>NW_012130074.1:2019201-2021193 GCF_000143395.1 Atta cephalotes
ACACACACACACACACACACACACACACACACACACATATATATNANACACACACACACACACACACACATATATATATATATATATATATATATATATATGTGTGAACTTGACCGTAAGCCAAACTTGGTTCTATGAGCCTTGTCTGTGTCCAGGATTAATAGAACAATTTTTCTCCTGTAAAGCGATTGTTATTGCTCGTGCGATATGTCAAAGTGTAACGATTGCACGACCGAATCGATATCTTATCAATCTGCGTGTGCCGAAGTGCGTTATCGCGCGTGAACGTCGACATTTCTCGACGCGGCCCGTATATGACGGCGTGATACGACTCCGTATGATTTATTTCGAAGGTGTTCGGTAGTGCATATTCCACCGGCTCTGCGATTCGACGGAAAACTGCGGACCGCGTGCCGTTTACGAACGACCGATTCGCATCGACATTTTATACGTGTGTGATTTACATAAGCCCGAGATGTTGAACTGATACGATGGCGCACATCGGTCGGCGCGGCACGATTATTTAATGGATTGTGTACGTATACGTTTGAACACGCAGTGGTTAAATTCACATATGAACTATGAGCAAATGTGTGTGTCTCAGCCCATGTTGTCAAAGCATCAATAAAAAACAAAGAGATTTTATAAATCCTGCGATGTTTCTTGTTGTCGTGAACCATTTCTCCTACTTCCTCTTTAATCACGCACATTTCCACCTTATCTTTGATTTATCACAGAATGCCGTGTAAGAATGATGTATGTATAATGACAAAATTTTGCTGAATAATACAAATAATCTGTTGACAGTGTTGACACTCACTGGTGCGGTGCAACAGCAGAATTGTAGCACTGATTTCTCTAGGTGCGTTCAAGAATATTTTCATCGTTTATTACGTAAATGTAAAACAAAGATAAAATGACACAAATAATGCAAATAGCGTTTTCCCGAACACACCTTCTATAATACATAAATAAATTCGAATTAAAGTAGAGAGTGCTCAAAAAAATTAATATTTTAAGAAATAATTATTCATGCATTATCCATGCATTAAATTTTTTTCAATCGTTTTTTAAATAGTAGAGGAAAATCATGAATATTTATTACTTACACTATTACTCTTAAAAAGACACTCCTAAAGAGACATCTTCTTATTTCTTAGAAATTAATTATTACATTTTATTAAAACTTAACTAATTATCACACTGATAAAAACATGATTTGTTTAAGTAATTAAAAGAATAAAAACTCAATCATATATTTGTGGCTTGTTTCTATACACAGTAAAAAAATTTGTATTAAATTTGACACATTTCACATGTCTCAAATGGTTCACTCAAATTTTTACAGGGTAAATTAATTTTTTTTTAACTGAATAAAGTTAAAGTTAATGGCTTTACAAAATTAATAAAATTAAGTTAAAAGTTGAAGGAATAAAAAATTAACTTAACGTAAATTAAGTCAATATTGAATTAACTTAAGTTAAAAAAAAATTAATTTTGAAAAAATTATTTTTTAGTCAAAATGTCCTAATTTTTCTTAAAATGAGATTAAGTAACTACATATAGATTATTAAATACATTAAATTTTTTATTTTTTTATTCATATGTGATATAAGTATATAACACATAATAATATAATTATATAACTTTAAAAAAATAGCCAATACATAGAGAAGATACAAAATCAGTGATTACGTTTTAAACCATAATTAAACCATAATTTTAACTTAAGTCTTAAACCATAAGAAATTGACCAATTACAATCAAATGCGAGAAGAATATTTGACTATAATTGGTCAATTTCTTATGACTTAAGGCTTAACATCTACTGTAGATCCGGCTAAGGCTTATGGCATAAGGCATAACCGCATAAACCAATCAGAGAGCTGTATTAGCATCTTAAGAAATTACTTAAGATGGTCTTAAAATATGAATAGATTATGAATATACGCTCTAAGTTTTATTATATCTTATTATTTTTCTAAGATATTT
>NW_012130074.1:2021829-2032652 GCF_000143395.1 Atta cephalotes
CTTTTTTTTAACTTTTAACGTTTTAACTATTAGGTGTACAACTTGCTTTTGCCGTTTTCCTATAGATGGCTTTAGCGGTAAGTGGTGGTCGAAATAAATAGATCATAGACGTCATACAATAAACTTGGGCATCTGTCAACATAACCCCATAGAAACATTAGTCGAATTGTGTCTGCATCATAAAGTTATTCTCGATTGAAAATGTCAGTTTACGAGCCAAATTCTCGTCATTTGCGGGAGATTTTAATTTTTTGCTTCAATATGAAAAAATCTGCGGCTTAGGCTCATCAAATGCTCTCAAATACTTATGGTGAGGCCGCTATTAGTGAAAGAACGTGTCGTGAATGGTTTCAACGCTTCAAGAATGGTGATTTTGACGTCCAAGGCCATGCTCTGTATTTGGTGGGATCAGCTCGGTGTAATGTATTATGAACTGTTAAAACCGACTGAAACAATCACAGGCGATCGGTATCGAACGCAATTGATGCGTTTGAACCGAGCATTGAAAGACAAACGGCCGCAATACAACGAGAGACACAATAAAGTGATTTTGCAGCATGACAATGCTCGACTCCATGTTGCGAAAGTGGTCAAGACATACTTGGAAACGTTAAAATGGGAAGTCCTATCCCACCCGCCGTATTCTCCAGACGTTGCTCCCTCTATCACTTGTTTGTTTTCGATCAACGGCCTGGCTGACCAGCACTTCCGGTCTTATGAAGAAGTAAAAAATTGGATCGATTCGTGGATAGTCTCAAAAGATGACCAGTTTTTTTGACGCGGGATACGCTACCCGAAAGATGGGAGAAAGTAGTGGCCAGCGATGGACAATACTTTGAATCATAAATGTATAACCAGTTTTTTACAATAAAGCCTCGAATTTCGGAAAAAAACGGCGGAAGCAAAGTTGTACACCTAATACATGATGCTATTTTCATCAAAATTCGAATACAATTTAAGCATATGAATCGTATTCACTACTATGTGTACGTTTTGATAGAACAATAGTAAAGAAACTCAAGCCATTCCAGAATATTATTGCTCTTGCAAAAATGGCTGTCGTACAGTTGCACATAATGACAGTTATATAATATCTGGGATATGCTCAACTTCGATGAAGACATCCATATGCCAGCAAGAACAATTAACGATGTTTTTTTATTGTTAGAAAGTTCCGATGAGGAAGAAAAATAAGGTCCATATATTGGCCACATTTCAATTAGGCAATTAAAATCTTTTATTTTATACTTTGAGTGTTTCTCTCTCTTTCTCTCTCCTCTTCATCGATTAATATATATCACTTATAACTATTCATTTGGAATCCAAAAAAGATTTTAGTTGTCTTCGTCAAGATTGGACATATTCTAGATATTAGATCATTCGAGAAATCGAATAAATTCAGTCCTACATGGTACACAATACATAGTCATAATAGCGAACTTTGAACAGCTGTAGCACTCAAGGGACTTATTTTAGTTAGTTATGCATATGGAACTTTTTAATCCTTTTTTTATGCTTTACAATCCTAGCTAGATCTCGATATTGTTCAACCGGGATCCTGGGCATAATCCCTTTTCTAAACCAATGAAGTATTAATAAAAGCGGAATTTTAATTTTAAAAAAATATTAACAGCAATTAGATCTTATTTACTATTAATTATTAACATGCGATTATAAAACTTATTAATTATTAATACGCGATAAAAAGTCATTAATACATTTACGACATCGCATTCAAGGTAACTAGCCCAATAATTTGAACACATCAAGATCTCTCCGCCTTACTACATTGATTAGTATCCAATACAAAGAACAATCTTCATAGTGGAGAATGAACTTAAATGTATTCTGATTCTACATCAAATTCACAAGATCCTAAATGTATTCTGATTCTACATCATTCACAAAGAAAAGTGAGCAACCTGTCAAACATCAGTAGTCTTGTTACAGAAGGGTGTGAATCCTAAATCTTTCAAACTATTTATGATAGTAATAATTTTAGCAGCATGTCAATTACAATTAACATTTTTAATGCATCTTTAATATAATATTAAAAATCACATGCGAAAAAATATGTTCTATCATACTAAAAATTATACCTTACTAATCTTACTAAAAATCATCTTTTATTAAAAAAGAATGGATAGAATAATTTTTTTATGAGATAGTGGTTACTAAGGAATATATTTAATATTAATAAAATACATGTGTTATTGTAATTTTTTTATAAATTTTTTAATAAAATCTCTGGTGCCAACTGTTCAAGATGAGCCGAACCCAATTATAGTGGGACTTTAAAGAACTATATTGAAAAAATTTACTATATAAATTTAATAATTTCCTATTTTTCACAAATTTGAATTATTAATATCCCGCTAATATGAGGATACCCATTCGATTCATCCAAAATTTTTGTATCCATACATTTTAAATTAAATTCATGTATACTCAATTTAATAACATTATCAAAAGAATATAAAGCATTTTGTTTGTAATTAAAATGGTAAAATTATCTGAGACGACAAAAATTAAAATTTGTTGAATATAATAATCCCATAATTTTATACGTGCGCATGTATTTTATTATAAAAAAGTGTAAATGTATATATAAATATATATATATATATAATATATATTGTATATATGTATGTGTATACATATAAACTGCTATTACTAAATTAATAATCTCCTAGAATGAACGGGATGTTCAATACCTAAAAAATGATTTTTAAAACAATCAATAGTTAGAGAATTAAATATATACATTCATAACCATATTTTTATTAAAATAATCATCAAAAAAATAAACCAATTATTTGTACAAAACTTAAATTTATTTATTTAATAATATTATTTAATAATATAATGGATTTAAACAAATAGTCATTTGTTTTTATCCATATTTATCATTTATAGTAATTAAAGTCTTATTATCATTAAGACAAGTTAGGACAAAGATTAAGATTAGACTATTACTAACATTATTATTAATGGGAGAACATTTATTAAAACTAAGAAAACAATAAAAATTGTATCTCAAAATATACTATTGAATTAATTTCACAACGTGATTTTTAAATATATAATAATTATTATTGACTCATTGCAAAAATTATTACTTTCAAAAACTACTCAAAAAATCCCGGACTAATTCTGATCTTGTAATAAGAATCTCCAACGGGACACCTAGATTTCACAAATGGACTTCATGAAAAGTGACTCTCTATAATGAATATAGTTTTGACTTCTTATCGGTACAAATTACGCACTGGCAGCTATCTGACAACGATAAGACCCATGATATAAAGAAGCGTTAAAAACTTGTAATGTTAAAAATGTCAATAATTTCACGAGCAAAAAGTTAATATTTAATCATTGCCTCAGATAAAGCTCCAGTCTCTACTGACTTAATTCATAAATTTTTATTTACTAAAGCAAAGAAAAATTGACGATTATTCTAAACTCAAATTTTTAATTAGAAGTTACTCAAAATTATTAACTTTTTATAATTAAAATATAATCCAAATTTTAAAAAATTTCAAAATTAATATTTATTAAACTTAAATCAATAAACAATTTCTGTTATCATATGTTTTGTCGATTTCGTATAATTTACATAAATGAAGCAATAATTTGATTTATTACGATAAGATAAATGTTTTGTATTGAATAGATATTCAATATGGATATATACATTCCAATAAATGTATAATTTATTAATAATTATTAATATTTAATAATACACAAATTACAAAAATAAATATGATGGCATTTATCTAGACATAGTTTACATAAATTTTATATTACATATCTAATATTATTATACATATATTACACACATATTTACAATAAAATTAACTACAATATTAAAACGCATTACATAATTTGTATGTATACCTATAGAATTTTAAAAAATATAATTTTAGTGGAGTTAAAATAAAATTTGATATTAATTTGGTTTATTTTCAAATTTGATAATTAGAATAAGATGCTGATAATTAAAAATTAATTTAAAATTTTATTCAATTTTTAATCTCTCCTTTCCAAATATCAAATATGTACATCTAATGTTTATGTATCCCTACCTACATATTATACTGATTAGATTTTATATGATATTTTTTAGTTTAATTATATTTATTTTTTTATTTTTAAAATAAAATTTAATTACCCGATCGCGAAATTTATTTAAATGTCATTTTATTTGTAATTTTATTATTTTATTTAACTTTTTAATTAAAAATGATTGTGTTATCCCTACTTATCCATACTTATTGTCCCTATCTATATAGTTTCTATCTATTTATATTTATGCTACCTATCCGTGTTTTTGTTTATTAATGCCTATTCGCGTATCCTATTTCCACCCATATATTCCTATGTTGTTTCATAAATGTAATAATACCGCAAATATAATATTACATTAATGGCTACATTCAGCAAAGAAAGCAAATAATATAAAATTCTTCAATATTGATTCTTGTTTTTGGTTCTTTATTGATTTAAATATATTAATCAATCATATTGAAAATTTTGACAACAATTGTAAGGTTGCTTTTTCTATTGAACGCAGCTAATATCTAACCATGTCCTATCATTTACTGATAATTCAGCGAGGTAATCTGATTGCGGTCATATTAAAAAAATAAATAATAAATAATAATAATTAAACCAGACTGTTAATTTTTAAAATACAAAAAATTAATAAGATTAATGAGAGTCAGCGCAGATAATTGAGCGCAAATTTTGTTTCAAAGAATTTCAAAAAATTTACAAAACTACAAACTTAAACACTTGATTATCCGCGTTAACTCTCATTAGTTCTGTTGTTTGTTAGTTATTTCTGTATTTTAAATAAACAATAATTCAAAAAATAGTGAAACTCAATTTGCGAACAAGTTACCCTCCCGAATATTCAGTTTATCTTTATATCTCTCAAAAACTTTGATATTACTAACGACTTCGTATAGATCCTCTTCTTTCTTCTGGCCAGACTGAACTTACCTTTCGTTGCTCTTAACCAATATTCTGACTTTATATATCAGAAATCGACAACAAAGAGAAATATTCTTTTTTGCTGCTGACTAATCAATTGGCGTAAGCTTTTACGCTTCTGTATGATGCGCGAAATATGAATCATAAAAGCCATCACATTAATCAAATCAGTTAAATATGAAAATGAACTATGTCAAAAATAATGTAATAATTTTATTGATATATAAATAAACTTTACATTTCTTCTTTACTAGCATTTATTCACAATTAGAAATATGTACCTATTTATTAAAATTTCTATCCAGTTAAAAATAAATCTGAAAAATAAATTTGAAAAATCTTTATATTAATAAGCGTTCTGATTTGATTTGTGATTTCATCGCAAATATTACAAAATTTAGTTCCCTAGTATAAATTTTATAATATGAAAACAAAATTTTAATTTAAAAATAAATAAATAAAAATTATTCAATCTATCCGAATTATTCAATTATCCGATACCCAAAGTCCATATTCTCATCGATTCGAGCGATTTGTTGCTGAATTTCATCTCAAAAGCAGGAGATGAGAAATTCAGAAGAATGACGTAAAATTCGAAAGAGATAATAAATTTCCCTTATGAATATTAATAAAAATATCTTTTATATTATTTACAAATTATTAGAATTATTTTATACATAATATATTATTTTAAAGTCAAGTATTTTAAATAAAAACATAAAACTAATCACAATTTTAAAACAATTATTAAATAAAATTCTTCTATTTTGTAACAAAATTACATTAAACATCATATTATTATCTACTTTAACTTGTATAAAATCCAGTGATCAATTACTACGTATGAATAGGTTATAAAAGTTTAGGCTAATGTCAGTGCATTGAGATAAATAATAGTAATCAGAAATCATAAAATATCTTCCATAAAAAAGCGAAATAAATTATATGAATTATACTACTCGACATTAAAATATTTATTATTATTTCATTAATAATATATTTCATTAATAAATTATACACGTATAATTATAATAAGGCAATAGAAAAAAATTCTTAAAACTAATATCTATTTATATGTAGACAATTGTTTTTTTGCATTAACTTATATAAAATTTAATCTTGAATGAATATTCGGGAATAGGATAAATACACTGAGAGAAAAGTATTAAATATTTATGACTATAATTTCATGCTAAAATAATTACGATTAGAAAGTTCATTTTCATACTTACTACTTTAAAAAAACATTATTGTTCAATAAATGTAATCGCAATTACAATGAATACAACTATTCTTTAAAATTAATTTACCATTTATGTGATAATAATAATAACAAAAAATATATAATAATATTAATATTAAAATAATATTAAAAAAGATTAAAGATTTCCAAATAGTATGTGCGACTTAGCATTAATAGCATAATTGACTATATTTGTTCGTTAAAATTATTATGAATATATTGTCCCAAAAAATGACTATAAGTTATAATTAAATTATGGCAGTTGTAACCATTTTTTTTTCTCAGTGTATTTAATGATACGAATACCATGAGTCAATTTGAGTAAGAGCAAATATAAAGATAAAAAGTAAATATAAATATTTTCATTATCAAAAGTATTTGTTTTTTATCATATATAATTATATTCTTCATCCGAGTATTTATTCATGATGTTCACATAATTTTTATCTTTTGATCTTTCTTCTTTTATTGCACATAACGTATCTTCTATTTCATCATTACTACTTATTTCTAATTCATTTGTAATAAATAATGTTAGTCTTTCTTTATCCACCATTTTATAATTTTTTGTTATCTAACTAGTTTTTGTTCGTACATCAAACTGCATTGACAAATGTTAGTGCAATATTTTTTAAACTCGTTCGGTTCACTCGATTGATCCGAATACAAATTCAGCACTACACTGGGTACTCAATTTTCATTTGCCGAATAGAGCAACTTAAATGCATTAATGTGCACAACTGAATGCGTAGCGTCGAAGAAGTTCACACTTAGTGCGCACTAGTGCACCGAATGTGTTATAAATTTTATATTTATTTGAAATATGAAATCAAAAAATTGTATAATATCGATTTGAATGCAATCAATGCATTATCGGATAAGACGATAAGCAATTAAGCTGCTGAAAACGATTTATCGAAATATTAATTATGTGATCGATGATGTATTTATATCTAATGTGAACGCAAGAATAAACCAGCACCTGAATTTTATTGATAAATTTCATACCGTCATTTTTTAATCGATTTCAGTTGACTTAGAGTGGCTTCAAATTAAAAAGAATCACTGTGATTAACTTAATCCATGCGACTGTATTATTATGTTAATGTGGATAATATTTGTAGTTTGTTCGGAGCACACATACATGCTTTATTCTTACAAATAAATTTATTCTTTAGAATTAATAATATATTTATTGGAATATTTTCTGGTTTTATCATAAAAAATTGCTTTTGGAAAGCATATATCACTAGAAATGCGATTTGTAGAAAAATTAAAGTTAGTGAGATATATGTACAGAAAATAGTTTTCATTTTAGAGTCTTCGTAAAAAATTTATCCAAATGCATTACATTGCAATGTACTCTGGAACTTTTATTGCAATATAACAAAAAGCGGACATCTTAATATTATTGGAATCTTGCAGCAATGATTCAGCAACGTTTCACAACCACCATGCAATATTGCAATGTTTCTGCAATCTTTCTTGTGCTATATGGATTTATAAGCAAGTCTTCTTCCGCGGACCATAAAATTCAAGAAATTGATGACAAAGCGAAACAGATTGCATCAACAGCGAAGCATCCAGAATATGTCAGTTTATGCTGCTAGATTAATATCGTTTGCCGGATGGCCTCGGACAGTGTTACAAACTAAAGAAGAAATAGCAATTGCTGGTTTTTTTACACGAGAAAAGGCAGTGAAACATATGTTACCATCATGTACAGTGCGGTGAAGAAGTAAAAGATTGCAGCCAGATGATAATGTCCTTGGATAAACCATGCCAAATATTGTAGTTCGAAGAGTATTTTGTGTATTAATTAAAGAGCTGAATTTTTTAAGAAATGTTAAAGTAAGCATTTAATACATTAAATTAATAAATAAAATATATTTATTTTTATTAAAATTATACAATTTATATGTTATTTGTTAAATATTTTTAATATGTTAAATATTTTTGAATCTAAAAAATTCATAATAAATCAATTGAAAAATTATGAAATAATTGTTGTAGTTTAAACGTATTTATAATATCAATATCAAATTGTTTGATTTAAAAAAAAACATATCACCTCATGTAAGGCTATTGAATGATCTGAACGAAAAGAATTTGAGAAAATAATGCATGAGAACGAAAAGATTGCCAGCAAAAGCTTTCAAAGCGCAGCCTGCAATTCTAAAAAAACCATACATTTACGATAACATAATATGTTACGATAACATAAAAAAGCTATTTTATGCAAAATTTGTTTAATAAAAACCTGTTTAATAGAAATAGCTTTTTTACTATGTGGATATATGAAAAATGTGCCACAAATATATTATGATATGTGCCATAAAATGATTAAAGACTCTTCAACGAGTGTATATTATCAGATAGCAACATGTTGCTACTAAGAATCTTATTGTTGAACAAATATCGTATACGAAAATTCGTATACAATCGATCACCAATCACAATCGAGAAACTGTCATGTTTCGTATGCGAAAATTATTTATATGTGCTCAAAAATAGTGCCCCAGAATTTGTTTAGCTCTTTTTAGCCTCTTCGGAGAGCTAAGACTCGCTTATGTTTTTGCATTTGGTAGGAGTTTGCATTCTTACTTCTTAGAGTTTGTCAACTCATACTCTAAGGGGACTTATAGTTTAACGCCGAATCCGAACGGCGAATGCGAAAAATCGCATATACGGGGCGCAAGTAGAATCGGACCCGAATTCACAAATCACGAGTCATCGATCGCACTGAGTGGCGAGCCAACGATTCACGATATGATAACTTGTATGCCTTTCAACAAACGATACAAGTGACACTATGTGACACAATCATTACATTCTTGTTATTTGCCATTGTTAAATAAAATGATATGATCAATGTGTCGAACTGCTTATTGGAAGACACACTTTGAGTAGCAACAATTGTCAGCAGTTTGCCAATAACTTTAAAATCGTCATCATCAAAATTCATACTTCTACCATCATGTTGCCATAATAATATGCAGCATTATATAATGCTGTCATATTGCCGATAACACAAGATAATATTGCTGCAGTTATCTTGCTGTTGAACTGCTGACAATACATATATATATTGTTGCTTACATGTTGCTACAATATCGATATATTCGAAATCGTGAAGACAAATCTATGGCAAATTGACAGCATCATAAGCAATCACAGATTAGTGCAATTTTTGCTGAGACACGCTTTGTTATCTGAGTTATGTCATTCAGTTTTTTTTGTTTAAAAGTATTTTCTAATGATAACTAAGGCCAGATAGCAAAGCGTGTCTCAACACAATCGCACAAATCTGTGATCCTATGGCTCACATGGCTCAGCATAGCTCGGTGTAGGTCATTATAGCTTGGAATTAAAGCCTTTATGTAACCGCGATTTTAATCTTTTTATATCAATTTCGAGACTGATCCTGTGACGAGATTGACGAGCCTAGGCGAGTCAAGAGGGACTACGATCAGCCATGCCGAGCCATTACCTTTATGATACTGGCAACTTGCTGTAGATTTGTTTTGAACGATTTTAAATATACCGACATTATAGCAATACGTTAGCCATAATAACATATATATTGCCGTTTAATAGCAGTTTAATAGCAAAACAATTGCATCAATATTAGTATCGGCAATATAATAGCATTATTTATTATTCTGCATATTATTATAACAATAATATGACGATAATGTGACGAATTTTGATGATAACGATTTTAAAATTGTCGACAAATTGCTTGCAAGTTGCTACCTAAAGTTGTCATACCATGAAGGCATAAAGCTAGTAACAAATACGGACTCTCGGTTGCTGCAATTCTAATTATAACAATATAGCAACACGTACGCATGTCCAAAAATGAGACATAAAACGTCTCAAAGACATTTTTTAAAAAGATGTTTTATATCTCAATTTAACTTATTTTTATAAAACTTTATTTTTATAAAATAAAAGTTTTTCTTATATATTCTTATGTCTCAATTTTGAACTTTTTGTTGTTAGCAATACATACTCAACAAACAATATGCCAGCAACAAGATAAACACACGTTATAATTACTATCTGAGAACTCGTATTGACTGTAATAAATATAAATTGGAATGAAAAAATGATTTTAGTTCTTAATTTTTATGTTAAATTTATATATTGAATATTAATATATATAAATATATTTGTATCTATATTTATATATATTTATATTTATATTTATATCTATACTCTATATATATATATAAGTTTTATATATATATAATATGTATAAGATATTATATAATATAAATATATAAATTCAACAAAAAATTAAATATAAAGTATGTATTAAAAAGAAAAGTCTTTTTAATAGCGAATTCACTGAATTTAAATTGTATATATTATATTTTTCAGGCTATATATATTATTCTTAAGATCTACATATTTTTCTCTTAAAGTTATTTATTCTTAAGATTTCATGTTTTTTTTCTCTCTTCTTCTTTTTCTTCTTCTTCTTCTTCTTCTTCTTCTTCTTCTTCGAGAGAGAGAGAGAGAGAGAGAGAGAGAGAGAGAGAGAGGAGGAGGAGAGAGAGAGAGAGAGAGAGAGAGAGAG
>NW_012130074.1:2032672-2034893 GCF_000143395.1 Atta cephalotes
GAGAGAGAGAGAGAGAAATATGTAATAGATCCAATTACAATAATATGTAAAATTTTATAAAGGATATATACATTTTGTATGGGAAAAATAACTTTAATCAAATGATTCAATTTATTTTCAGCTACGATGAAATCATATAGCAATTTATCACCTATTCCAGTTATCAGTTAATAATAGATAAATTGAAATAAATTATAGGATCAATATAGATATGTATATCTGAGAAAAAATGTTTCATATATTATCATATATTATCATATATAATTACATATATTAATTAATAAAAAGGGGCCAAAATTAAGTGTTGCTAACTAAATTATATTTAACATTCAAAAAAACACACAAACAGTTTCGATCCGTCATAGTCATTCTCAATGTAAAACAAAAATTACATGAAATCGTTAAATTATTTACATCCGCTTATTACAATTTGATGTCAATAATTTAACGATAACGTCTAAATAGCAACGCTTACAAAGCATTAACAAAGAGCTAAAAAAGTACATATAATTTCTTTTTTGCACTTTGCAAGCGCTGCTGTGTTACTTGAATCGAAACTGTTTATGTTTTTTTAATATTAAATATAATTTAGTTAGCAACAAACACTTAATTTTAGCTCGTAGCTTTTTTATTAATTAATTTTTAATTTCAGTTATTTGAGCCTTTTATAATTTCTTATTTTAATTACATATATAATTACATATATAATTATATGAGTAAGTTTTTTAACCTGAGACTGCAAAAAGTCGCATTAGCATTATGCAAGATGCCTAACCGACGACTTAAACCTCTTGAATGTTCACAGTCATGTTCTGAATAACATTTGTCGAGATCAAGGTGAAATTAAATTGGAAGTTGTACCTCTCATTTTCATTTTTGCAAAATTTTTTAAAAATTTATTAATAACGGAAATCTTACAATTTCCTTACGACTCTCCAATAATAAAAATCTTGAGAAAACGGATAAATGAAAATATAACGTAGTTGTTAGAGCGTGATCAGAAAATAAATATGTTAAACAGTGCAGATTTTGATAGCGTGTATTTCCATAAAGACATACATTTTTCTCAGGATTTTTAAAAATTTATTTTTATGTAAAAATAAAAAGAGAAACAACCTCCAATGATTTTAATTGACAAATGTTATTTTATAACATTTTAACAAATGTTATAGGATACGACTCTGAACAATATTCAAAAGATTTTATCAATCAGACACCTTGCGTAATGCGCCGGCAGTATTGTAACTTTCAAGCCTTATAATTTAACAAGTAATTAACGAAAAGATACTTAATTATAATATTTTGGAAAACTCTCGAGATGATCTACAAGAATGTGTAATAAAAAGTAGGGGTTCCCATTTAAGATTTCAAAGTTACCCGCAGCCCCACCCCCAGAGGGACAACACGTGGCTAACTTTTACAGAATAAAATTGCTCGCTCAAAAAATATTGAGGATTTATTTGGAAATTTTTTCGTACAATGCTTCTTTTTCAGATATTTTGCAGTCTCAGGTTAAAAAACTATCCGGTATATATTGAGTTATCCGAAAAGTTCGTACCGATGTTGAAGGAAAATTGAAACGCAGAAGATTTAAATTTTAGTATACATTTATTAAATTATATAGGTTAGTCGGCACGAACTTTCCGGACAACCCAATAATATATCCATATATGTATATGACATTTTTTTCTCAGATATATATATATATATATGCAGAGTGTCTAAAAATAATCGCCAAATATTTCATGGGCAGATAGAGCGGACTAAACTAAGTCGAAAAGTCCTCTACCATTTTCTAAATTCCCTAATAGTTAATGAGATATTAATCCTTAAAGATAGCCGAATAGCGTGCAAGCCCGGCCTACTACTACGAGTGTATGTCTTCCGATCGCTTGGCGCGCGAGCCTTGGCAGTTGGAGATTGGCTGGCAAGCGCCCCGCGCTGCGCACACCACCGCAAGTCTCCATAGCTCGGATGGCGCGCTTGTCAGGCTATCCCTGCTCCCCACGGCCCGCGCGCTAAGCGATCGGTAAGCGTATATACTTAGTAGTAGTATTCGGCTATTTTTAAGGATTAAGATCTCGTTAATTATTGGGGAAACTTACAAAATGATAGAAGACTTTTCAACTCAGTTTAGTCCGCTCTATCTGCTCATGAAATATTTGGCGATTATTTCCATACACTCTGTATATATATATATATATATATATATATATAATAA
>NW_012130074.1:2039361-2046052 GCF_000143395.1 Atta cephalotes
ATTCATATGTGTATGTATATACATATTTATGAACTGTAATTTTTCTTTTAAAACAGAAATGATAAACATGAAAATTTTTTTTGCATTATGGAAAAGTAAATATTTTTAGTATATTTTAAAATATTATTTTTGTAATATTTTTTTATAATATTTTTTTGGTATTTAAGAAAATAAAATCAAACTGGAAGGTGTATTCCATATTTAAATGTAGAATATACTTGACATTTAAATACAAAATATATATGATATTTAAATAATATGATATTTATATTTAAATGTGAAATAACTTTTGTGTTATTGTGATATCAAATTTAGAATAAATTTCAGAGAGAATTTTAATAAACATTACAATTGCTTCATAAATATTTAATATTTATATTTGAATATTTAAATATCTGAAATATATAGGACATATATACATTTATTAAATAATAGTTCTAATATAGATCTCATGTTATTTTCATGTTATAATACTGATATAATTTTCTATATTATTAATTAAGAAATACAGCAAACTTGTGAAATATTAATATTCTTTCCAAGACTGTTAATTTTGATGTATTTCTTAAAATGTTATTTGTCCTAGGCTTTGCGTATTATGTCAGCGATAGTGCCAAATACACATAATGTAGTAGATCATGCAACTGAGAAGGAAAAATTATTAGAAGATGTATTAGTGTCTGCAAAAGAATGTCACATCAGGTTTGGTGGACGTGCAGAATTAGCTACAGAATCAGAAGCATGTGTTGCAAAGCTCTGCCATATATTTGAACTGATTTTTAGCCATGGGTTAAAGACAAATTATATAGAAAAAATTAATTCAGCATTCAGGTAACGTTTACTCTATTATAATAATTTTATATATATTTATCTTTTTTCTCCCATTTCCTATGCATATACAAGGTCATAAAACAGACATGCTTTATAGCTTTATCATATGACTCATCAGATGATAAATGTGGATGAAGTTTTTCCTATTGATAAATTTATAGCATGAATAATTTAAAAAAAACACAAGCAATCATAATTACTTTAAATCGCGATATCATCTAAGAGTATGTTGGATTAACAGAAATCTTTTTGCATTAAAAGTCCAACAACCATATCGGTACGCAATTATCATTTCTGAAATTAATTCATGAATTATTATATATATTCATTTAAATGAATATATATAATAGTTCAATATCTTAACATTTAAACTGTAGTGGCACTTCGTATTTAAAGTAATATGTATTTAATATAATATCTTGTTTCCAATCTCATTATTTATACACGCTTGTCTGCAATGTGTAACTCTCTATACATATCGATTATTGCGAGGAATATTGTTAAGATTTCGAAAATCTAAAGACTTAACGAACACTCGCACGGAATGCAAGAGATCCGAGTTCGACTCCCAGCCGAGACAATATTTTTCGCAATAAGTTTATTACAGTTTTTTAAGATTAAATTTGGGAAATTTGAGGGAATTATATTTATTAATTAATATTTCAGATTGATTGCGTTGAAAGTCCGACAATCATATTGGCACGCAATTATCATTTCTGAAATTAATTCATTTAAATGAATATATATAATAATTCAACATCTTAATTCAGACTGTAGTGACGCTTCATATTTATTAAAGTAATGTATTTAACATAAATGGTCTTGTTTCCAATCTTATTGAGAAATATTTTTGTTTATAGACATGTATCTGATTTGGTTTCTGGTGGTAATACAAAACCTGGCAATGCAGCAGATATAGCATTCTGGCCATGCATAAAGGATCAACTTACTTGGCACGAGCAGGAACGTTTTAGTATGTTGAGAAAAGTTCATACGGATTATGGTCGAGGCAGAGCATGGCTGAGAGCTGTCTTGAACGAAAGATCTCTAGAACGGCACTTACATGCCATTATAAATCCTAGCACATTGTTACCTTTTTATGAAGAATGGGCCTTTTTACTTGATCAAGAAAAGAGTTCTGTTTTACCTAATGTAGCTGCAGGTATTTTTTCTTAAATAGTACTTTATTGTATTCTTATCGAAAAATAATTAATCAATCTTATCATGCACATGTATATTTATTAGGTCTTGGTACCATTTTATTTGCGATAAGAACAGACAATGAGGAACTTGATGATCTAAATGGAAGAGGAATAGACAGAAATAGATACGCGCAATCAGAACCAATTATTTCTACAGTAATACCGGGTATATATTAAATATAGATACTGAATTAGAATAGAATTATATAATATTTCTTACATCTATTAAAAATTACATAATTCATAACTCATGAAGTAAAATTTATTTATTATTGTAATTTTACATAACATTTCTAATTTTTATTATTATTAATAACAATTACTACTTTGTAACTTTTCATTTTTTAATTTCTTAATATCAAAATTTTGTAAAAAAATTTTAATTTGTAATTATTTATTTAAAACAAACTTAAATTAATAAAGTGAAAAGTCAAAAAATTGACTTTTTATATTAATATCTAAAAGAAAAAATTTTAAAGCTATTGTAGCGTAATTGTTAGTATTGACTTATTAAGTATTATGCTAATTATTTAACAGAATCGCTTTCGTCTGAACAAGAAAAACGAAAAAAAAAAAGTGCAAACTCGCATAATTTCTTTTGATGATGATCATGAAGAAGAAGAACGCAGGGAAATTGCAACTTCTATTAGCGCACCACCAACATGCCCTAGTTCTCCTACGATAACGCCAACAAAAGATTCTACTTCCTCATGTTTATCAGATTGCCAACCTCAAATGGATTCTAATGACAACACAGTGATCAATACAAAACTTCCGGACTGGGAACAATGGTAAATATCTTTCACAATAACTAATATAATAATAGATAAAAAAAAAGATTTTTTCATAAAAATCTTCTAATGTCTACAGTGAATCTTTTGAAGAGGAGAAAATATTAACTCCTGTAATAGATACTGGAAATTTGGGCGGCCTTGTACCTGTTTCATCACTTGATCAAACATTAGATGATATGTTAATTAGTCTGCCAAATTACTTAGACGTAAGTTTACATTTTATTTATTTTTAACGAAAGAGAGTTAATTTTTTAATTATTATGAACATTTAACAATTAAAGTAGATTTGTGAATATGTAAATATTTATAATAGAAATTTATATTAGAAATTTATATTAAAAGCAAGATAGTTGATACAAAACATGCAAGGCATATTTTTTAATTTTATTTCTATTTAGGATTCATCAGAAGTAACAGAACCTGCATTAGAAGCAACAGAACCATTAATTGGTTTAGATTTTCATATAGATCCAGAAAATTTAGATATAGATACATTACGTGTAAGGCTTTTAGCTATGACGGAAGTGCTGGAACAAGCTAGAGAAGATTCTATAACAAGCAGATTGCAATTAGCTCGTTTCCAGAGGCAACATCAACATTATTTAGAAAGGCATGAATTACAGTTGCAAACATTGAACAGGTAATTATAATTGTTTACATGATTAATTTTTTAATAATCATAGGCTTAATGCCTATAATTAATATATTGATTTGATTTACTTTTAATTATATAGAGAGAATGAACTCTTACGACAGCAACTGCGTAAGTATGTCACTGCTGTTCAGATGTTAAGACGAGATTCCAATTCCACAACAGTATCCGAGGAAGATCCATCGTTGGACTATCACAATGAAGCGCGACAATATGAAGAAAAATTAATACAAGTTGCAGATATGCATGCCGAATTAATGGAATTTAATGCTAGATTGACAATGCAATTGACAAATAGGTATTGTATTAATACAAAGCCACACAAATAATCTTGTAATATTTCTCTATACTATTTCAAACTTTATACAGAGATAGATTAGTAAAAATGCTGCAAACGGAATTGGAGTGTCTCCGAGGACCGTTAAACGAGGACGATTTACCTGCAGAACCACCATGTCTTATTCACATATGGATTCCATCGGCTTTTCTTACAGGACAATCATCTGACATCCATCATGTTTATCAAGTATCATCTTTTGTATTCTAAAATCTTTTCACTAAAGTGATTCCTATGTAATTTGCATATTTCTTTTGTTAACATAGATTTACGTACGCATAAGAGACATAGAGTGGAACATTTATCGGCGATATGCTCAATTTTATGCGCTTTATAGAGAGCTAAAGAAACATGATACTATTGTTACAACTTTTGAATTTCCACCAAAAAAACGATAGGAAATAAGGTAAGTTATAAATATATTGAAACATAAATTTGTAATATAAGTAATAGCAAAAATATTTAGATGTAACAAGTGATTATTAATGACTTAGGATGCAAAATTTGTGGAAGAACGACGGCAAAAGCTGCAGCAATGGTTACGGCGTGTCGTTGGACGTATAGCGCAGTGTTCACCTGTATTTGCGTGTAGGCCAAACAGGCAGACGCTCGTGTCTCTGATGCCTTTCTTTGGGTAATTTATTTGATCTATAAGAATCATTTTTAATAAATCAGTGCTGTCCAATAATGACACGAATAATTCAACTTATTGGACAGAATTATTATAAATTTAAAAAAATTTCTTATAAATATAATTATAGATGTATATCCACTGAATTTAGCGCTAAGTATAATTTAACGCTAAGTACAATTAAGTATATGACTTTCATGTTTATTTGAAAAATGATATATATCGGAATTTATCACTTTTAGTGCAAAGATGGATCACTGATTCAGATTATCAAAAAATTCCTTATTCTTAAAAAAAGATAATTTTTTTCAGTATTTTTTATATTTTTACCAAAATATTATCATCAGTTTCTATTTTCAGTGATATTCCTAATGCTGAGGAATCGAGGAAAAATAATTCTGCAAGAAATACTTTTTCTTCCTCCCCTCAATATATGGGTTTATAATCATGACAATTTTTATAGCCAATTTGTACATAATGAGAAAGAAATCTTAATTTAATTGCGTCAGACAAGTATCTTGTTATATACAATGTACACTGTTGATGATGAAGCAAATAAATATTGTTGCATGTATTTATGTAAATAAGAATATATCTATGCACATGTGACAATATATAATGCTCAATATGTGTATGAGATTAATATGTAGCAAAAAATGATTAAAAGCTGGTCTTTTCTATGCAAATAAGATTTATATTTTTTTAATGTTTTATTACAAAAAAATTATTATCCCACTTTGAAATCCTATGAATTTGATTACACAGAAGAAAGTTTAAAGATAATAAATTACATTATTTTTATTAAATTCAACGCAATATTAGTAATGTTTTATATGATCTATGAACCCCAATAATTATACATAAAAAATAGTAATAAAACAAATGAATGTTTGCTCAAATATAAATTTTATATATATTATATATATATATAAGCATTAAAAATACATACATATATATATCAATTATTGAATAAAATATAAATTTATTCAGATATATATCATTAACTTTTTTTTTAAGAATGAAGAAAATAACTCTAATAAGTAATATAAATTCTCTTATTCATATAATTGAACGTATTAAATAAATTGTTATCTATGATAAACAAAGCATAATGTATGGAAAAAAATGACAAAATATCGTTTTCTAAAAAGTTTATTTATGTAAGGCGTCTTAATAGTAATATAAAAAGGTACATTTTTTCATTTATCCTTTATGACAAAAATAAAGGTGCATATTGTTATTGGAATAAGTACATATAATATTATGCCGATAAATCAGAGTACAACTCGCGCATAAAACATGAATTTTAATAACTTAGATAAGATATTCTCACTATGGAGAGGTAAGATAATAAGAGGACTCATGAGATCAAGGATATTAAAAAAAATAAGTATATCTCGAAATAAATCTGCGCAAAACGCAAGTAGCACTTTCGGCTCATTTAAACAACAATCCATTTTTTACAATATATTTGTACTAGGCAACACTTTGGCTGTGCTCACCTTTCCATATTGAGAGAAGTTCTTTCTTCCTTAATAGCATAATACGCTTAAAGTTACAAATATACTTGTTATTATTAACGTTTTTTTCTTTTTTCCTATAATCGACGAATAAAGATCATTAATAATTATATCATTTCGTGAAGCCATCACGGAACAGTCGATGTGTTTATATCAATGGCCAAACGAAATATCATGAGTTTACATTACATCACAATCGCAATATTGTAATAATTATATTCATAAACATCATTATTAAATCATGTCATTTTCTTAAATAGCTATACAAAATGACAATTAAAATTTTTAATTTTAAATAAATCATACAAGGTATTTAATATAGATATACAAGGTATTTAATGTAGATATTAAAAAGCACAAAATTTTATCTAATATTCTCAATGCTAACTTTGTTTTATATATTTTTATACAAATCCTGAATACACATTTGTGATAATTGATGAATATATTGAAATATTATTAAAACTGCAAAAACAGATATTTAATAAACTATATTATATCGGATGAAATAGTATCGTAATATTGAAATTTATTTATGAGATTATAAAGCCAATAAATCGTTTAATAACGAACAAGAATATACAATTGTTTCAGAATGATATATATATATATATATATATATATATATATATATGTGTTATTTGTTTTTACTTTTAGTTTAAAATTTAATTAAATTTAAAATTTTTTAATTAGTAATATATAGAGATAAAATTAATTTAATTTA
>NW_012130074.1:2046072-2051133 GCF_000143395.1 Atta cephalotes
ATATATATATATATATACATATATATATATACATACATACGTTATATACAGGATAATCCAGATCAGCCAGAGAAGTCAGCATGTGCATACTGTTTATGAAAAACTAAATCGAAAAGTTCTCTAATACATTTTATAATTTTTTTTTAATTATTGAATAAGCAGAATATCTAAAATCGACGCATAAGACATCTTTAAGACAACTTTATATCTTTAAAAATTTGAGATATTTCGTAAAGAACTTCGAAAGATATATTAATGTTGTCTTGTATATCGATTTTATCATTCGATTTTACCGCTTATTCGGCAATTTTTAGAAATTGATATCTCGTTAATTATTGCAATCATTGCAAAATGAGAGAGAACTTTTCAATTCAGTTTTTCATAAACAGTACTTACATGTTGATTCCTCCGGCTGGTCACCCTGTGTATATACGTACACGCGCGTACGTACGCGCGCGCGCACACATACACACACTCACATACACACACACACACACGCAACGCACGCATGCACGCACATGCACACACATTGACGAACGTTCCGTTGTTGTTTCATCAATAAACTTTAATTTTGCGAAAATATGCATCATTATGTTCTTTATCAGAAATGGTTAATACAAGAAGCGTTTTAACTTATTACTCTATTTCTCTTCTCTGACTAATTTTGATTTAGCCCTAGGACCAGTTATAAACTAAACAAATTTCAACACCATCTACAAGATAGAATAAAAACAATAATATAGCATTGTAAGATACTCTTCTGGAATAAAATGAAAATGTCACAATTAATTATAAGATAAACAATTATGTTTGTTATTTTAGAAATTCAAATATATTTATATTTATAAGGCCAAGCTGATAAATTGTATGATAAATTATAAAATTTTGTAAATATCAATTGGTTAATCGTTTTATATTCAATTTTATATTCATAAACCATATCGATATAACATAAATATATGTTAAAGAATGAAATAAATAAATGCTTCATACAAGCTTTGTTATTTTCAACAGAATTAAACATGTCAAACTTTGATTATTTTAGCAAATATATGTGCACATTCAAATAGCATAACTACATTGCTCGGTACATCGAAATATTTTCTAATCTACATTATATTCACGCGAGCAGTACTGAAATCTAGAAAATAGGTCGACAGTAATTTTTCAAAGAATAAAAAAACAATAAATAATGTTTTATATATTTATTATAAAACAGTGAATAAAAGTTGCATTTAATTTCAGTAGGTATATAAAATTTTTTTTTAAGATATTTTATATAACATACATGTTTTTATGTAGTGAAAAGTTTGTATAATTCTGAGCATCTTACAAATTACAATATACGATCAACAATCATTTTCGTTTTTGTGCAAGATACTGCAACGATACATCTATAGACTGTCCTAGGGTTAAATAAATTTTTAATTGACATAATCGTTTTGCCGTTTCTGAAGCCTGCTCAGATTTAGATATGTAGAGAGAATGTACCGAACAATAGTGACGCGCGCGCGCGTAGAGATTATTTAATAAATTACAAGAGAATATATTTATATTCATTCATAGATAATCGGTATGATTTGAGCCTAATTATTTAACTTTAGATTCTTTTTTTAGGTATATCCAAATAACAGGTAATAATTCTTAATTCCAGCAGTCTTCATACGCGTTACTCTGCTTACAGAATTGACAACAAAAGCTAACAATAATGATAACACATTATGCAAGTACACGAAGGTTAAAGAGTGGAGCCTTTTGAAAGAGTGCGGTGAAAATAACGAGGCTAGCGTTCGCTGAAATCACTTTTTTTTCATCTACTGCTCATTATTAAATGTACGAAAACCTGTTCTTTCATTTTATTCATTAACGTTAATTATACATTGTCGTCGTGTTACGTTGGAATTATTCTCCGTTTGAAGTGCAAAGCACAGATTGAAGTATGTATGAATATATACGTACTTCACACTTTTTCCCCTTTAAAAGCTGCTTCACACTCAGATATACATATACGACAAAGTTAGTGATACGAGGTGTCTGATACGTTAGATCTGTAGCAAAATAAATACAAACGAAATTCTCTTAAACTAGTAAATACTACAGTATCTTTGTATTGTATACACTTTAACTAGCCAGTGCATTTTTTTGTGTATATCCTGACTCTCTGATTAACCTTCTTGTCTATGTAGCACACCTTACCACGCATTCTAAGGCATGAACTTCCTAGTGAGCTGGATAAGAGAGAGCATAGACCAGTGTGCCAGGTACTTATGTGTTAACATTCTTTTTTTTTTCTTCACTGTTGTAGCTAGATATACATTACATTAGAAAGTATATTACTATCGTATTTAAAAAACTGTTTCTTCTGTTCTTGACTTTACACTTTATCAAGATTCTTATTTTCCACAGACAGTAATTATAAAAACCGTTTGCAAAAATTTTTCGTATTAGAAAGCAAAAAATAAACTTGAACTTCTTGAGTGGCTATGTCTCCGTATACTAAACAATAATTTAACCTATCCCACGAATAACTTTTAACTTCTTTTTCTCTTGTATTTGTATTTTATGTAACAATTTTTTTAATTTCTATTAATAATGCGATAAGTATCTTCGACAATTGAAGCAAATTTCCTTTTTTTTTACCTGAATCGCTAATTATTTAATATAACATAAGGATTGATAGTCGAACTGCATTTGAGCAAATATTTTACGTACTGAAATTGATTTTACTGTATCGATTCCATTCTAAAGTTATTCGTGTGAATGGCTTAATCAGGATTTCGATATTACAACACACGCATACTTGCATACGACGTAGGTTATATGTTTTTAGGATAATCATCCACGTCTATACAAAACAGGCACACTTATCTTCCGCGCCAGATTAGGGAGCCGTTTTTACTCATCTGATACCATAGCGAAAGCACATGTCGTGAATCAATGTTTAGTATTATCACTCATCGTTTCTATCTCGATACATGTCCATTCTTATGTTTCGTTCCATCATGCATTCATCAACCTGTCACTTGTGTTGGTTGTACATATTCAGATTGCAATGTAATATAAAATATGATAAATAAAAACATTGTAATCATATGGTATTATCGCAAGATAGAACAGAAGAGAATAAATCAACGATTCCAAATAAGTATGAAATATTTTAAAATATTAAATTCAATTTCAATAATATTTTAAAATATGCAGTTTGCTTAATTCTATTTGTCAAAAATAGATTCATAAACGTATTTATATGTAACTCCAAATAAATTTTTACGACAATCGATTGCTCGTTGAAAACAATCATTCTCATAAAGCTACTTCTGTAAAACAAAGAAACACGCGCGCGCACACATACACACAGAGGGATACATTATTTTTTAGCTCCTTGTACAATAATAGTTTGAGAATATTTTTAGCATACAAAAAAGTAATAATACAAAATGATACAAAATTCTAACAAGTGATTCATCTCTGTCACTATGTAATTGAGTTACTTCAAGCAATGAAGATCTAATAAACATGAGAGAAATCAGCAATGTATACATACATATGCGTGCATATGCATATATATATTGTAAATATGTGCTCTCTTTTTTGTATCCGTAGAATTTTGTTTATTCCAACAATGAAATTTAATATCTTTTCTCATCTTGAATATTTATTCGTGTATACAAAACTAAAGTCGTTTAGCACATTTTAGCACTAAATTTAGAATACACAATTTCATTAGTCTTTTTTCCCTGTAGAACACAATGTTCATTTCTAAACTTTTTGTCGTTTCTTTTCTTTTTGTTTTTTTTTTCTTTTAGTTATCACAAATTATTGTTCCTCGTATTTATTATTGTTTCAATCATTAGAACGGAGCTCAAATGTCTTCCAATACTTCTTTTTTTATCGATGCAATTGCAACTTCCTTTTAATTACACAATTCACAAACCCGCACGATATTCGAACGGGGCGCACTGGGAACAAGCTGTTCTTTTTCTTTTGTTCGGTAACTTTTCTTTGTCGTTATATGCTTTTATCTCGAAGTAAATCACTTTCTACCCACAAGATCGTTAAAAAAAAATATATATATATGTATATATACTAATCGAGCTTATAAGTGTAACACCGCAAGGTAAAGAGTGGGACTATGGATTTGGAGGAGGTGTGGTCGGTGTTGTATGCGCGGAGGGTGATGCACTGGCGACCATTGTCGGACTGGCCGGCTGTTGCAATGGCAGGAACGCTGATCCCAAGCTGGGTTTCAACTGGAATGCTGGAACGCACGGCTTTGGGCAATAGTCTAGTTTGCTCAAATCTATCATGGGCCGCCTATACAAAATATGAAAAAAATCGTTATTTAAAGCGTAAAAGATAATACTATAGAGCCGTAGAAAAGAATGATCTTTGTTGTTACCTCGCATCTTCCACAAATTTGAGGTTGACTTTCTCACAGCCATCGGGCGGTTCCCTCGCGAGGAACCTGTTAATGTGAGGAGAAGTGCCGAGACGTCCTTCTCTATCTTGTTCAGGTGTTGAACCACGGCTTCCACCTAAAAATCAAAAAAGAGTGTTGAAATCATATCACTGTAGAAAACTTGACTTGTGAAGCGTGTTATTTTTTTTTTATATTAATTAAAGTATGTAACAAAAATTCATGCCACTCACTATCTTAGTAATAATTACTTGCTTTTATATAAAAAATAGGTATATAGATTTATGCAAAAGGGATCATCTTTGCACGTTCATATGTAATAAAGATAACAAACAAATATACAAATATAAATTATCTCTTCACATGCTAAACTTAATAATACTGAATATATAAAAAAAAACACATGTATACATATAATATTATACATTAATATTCTTGCTTTCTCATGATGCTAAAAAAAAATAAAACAAACATTAATATCTATTCTGAAATATATTGAATTAAAATTGCAATTATCGTGCACTTGTAATGTTTTGTTTAAATTTTAATGTGTGTGTGTGTGTGTGTGTGTGTGTGTGTGTGTGTGTGTGTGTGTGTGTGTGTGTGTGTGTGTGTGTGTGTGTGTGTGTGTGTGTGTAGTAGTA
>NW_012130074.1:2052166-2058989 GCF_000143395.1 Atta cephalotes
AATTTATTATATATATATATATATATATATATATATATATATATATATAATCTTGGCAGTCTTTTAAAAATTGATAATATGCATATAATGGATGTCTTAATGGATTTTAGCAAAAATATAATTATATTCATTTATACATACATATACGCACATGTAATATAAAATGTGTATACATATATATATTTATATACGTATAGATACATATAAATCATTCAAAATATATCAATAATATCAAAAGGTATAATATCAATAATATTAAAGAACACAAACAAATTTGTTAAATGAGATCTGTGAAAACGAAAAATCAAATTTTTCCGCAAATGCTCCAACCTTGTAAGAGATCGCTAGGCGGACGGGATGCATCCATAACACCAGGAATCAGCGGAGACTCAGAATTCCTAGATGGAGGGCCTGTCTCAACAGGCACACACCTTTAGTTAGTGTGTTATTTATATTGTTGCATTTAACCAGAAAGAATATATGTATGTGTATGTAAAAGCTATAGTTGTTTAATAAAATTTTTTAATACGATATAATTTTATATTTTCTTAAAAATCAATTTTCCTGTAGAAGAAATTTGATTCGATATGTTTCATTTCTTTTTGTATGTAGTTTTATTACTTTTCCACTTTAAAGATTCACTCTATGTATAAAGTAAATATAATGTTAAAATAATTTGATTTTTTATCATTAACCCAACTATTTTTTAAGAGCTCATTATATCATTAGTTGCAAATCTGTTGGATATTTGTAACAATCGTTGTATAACCATCATGTATACCTGGAAATCAATCAACAAAGACATCATCGCATAATTTACCTGAAGAGTAAGAACTGGAGGGAAGGTCAGTAGCCGGTGTTTGTGTGTTGACACTCCGAGTAGCCCGTAATAAGTCTGCTAGAGGGGCGCGATGTCCTTCGGGTGTGATTTGCTCACGATATCGTGCATACTAAAGAAAGAAAAGTTTCATATCTATCATCGAAATCTCATATAAAACAAAGGCTAAAAAAAGTAATTAAAAATTCCTGTTTTGTGAAAAATGTAAATTTGAAACTTTTGTATCATCTTACAAGATATTTTGTAGTAATTAATGATATAAATGTACATTTTCAGTATTTAAAAGTAATAATATAAGTATTCAAGATAAAAAAAAATCACATATAGATATAAATACTCATCGCAAAAATAATCTTCAAGATAAAACACAATTTTAAATGCATTTCTTCTCAAAACAAGATTTCTATCTTTTTTCAAAGAATACATTGATAAATGGCAAATTAAAATTCTTATTCTACCTTAAAATATCAAATTCTATTAACTAATAATTTTATATAACTTGTATATAACTTGTATATAACTGATAATTTTGTATATTACCTTGTCTTCTACTGGATGGTCTGCATCACTGTTATTGGCTGTATTTTTGAGCACAAGTCCTTCTATTTCCTGATTCAGTCCTTCGATAGATGAACGCATTGGAGGCCTTATTGGTTTTACTGGGATATTCATGGGACTTGCTTTTGTACTCAAGCTAAATTGATTGTCTACAAAGATAACATATATTAAATGCGTACTGTTTAATTGATCTTGTAAATAGAACAAAAAGGAAAATTACTCACGCATAGATGTTTGTGAAGCAATACTGGGCAAAAGTACTGAATGATCTCCAGGAAGTGCGGGTGGTGGGCCACCTGGCATTATTAGCCCGAATGCCGCTGTTCGCTCTCTACTGCTAGTACCTTCCTTATTTGTACGTTGTAATCTGCGAGAAAAATATATAAGAAACAACGTGTAGATTTTCCAATAAATATACAAAATAAAAAGAAGACACAATAAGACAAATAACAATATAAATACATACCGATGCCTGAAGTAATTCTTCTCCAATTTCTCATCAGTAACAGTTTGTTCCGTGGGATGACGAGTATGCATTTTTCTTGGCTCATTGGAACATTCTTCCGTCTATGATAAAAATAAAAGATATTGTAAATGAAATAAATGTTAAATAAGCTTTATGTGATGCAAACATAACATTATCATTTAAGTTTTTATATACAATTTTTCTAGGAAGAAGCAAAATCTACTCACCTGAGTGGATTTATCTACCAGAAGACTGGAATGCATGTAATAGGAGTCACGTGGCCATTGCCCTTTCAAATAGATAGTATCTAGAGATGCTGTCCGTCGAATGCTCTGACTTCCACTTAAGCTATCGCTACAACGACCGCTCAATGTTTTTGATTTGGCTGTAAAATATAATAATCTAATAATATTATATATACACACACACATATATATATATATATATATATATATATATATATTCATTAAAAAAGTAAAAACAGAAGTAAGAAGATAATAACATAATAAAGTCCAGTCTGAAATTAATAAATTGTAAGATTAAGGTACAAGATATATATACATGCCAGACCGAACTATAAGTATATTATTTCGGTTGCTGGAATAAACTAAAAAGTGTATTTGTTAAATAAAATGATAAGAAAAATAAATATGAAAATAATAGTGTAACCGAACTAAAAATGTATCTTCGGTTACTGTAGTTGTGATGCAGCAATACAGAAATAAGAGTAAATTACTTATAGGCTCCTCTAAAAATAAAAATTCTTATTCTTCAAAACAATTGAAGTATATATAATTGTGAATAACCAAAACACAATGAATTGTATAAACAAAGTTATAAACATAATGTTATAACATAATAAATACATATTAATAAAAATAAAAATCAAATACTTACCAGGCAACATTTATAAACAAATGTGGAAAGTAATAGTTCAATTGTATGAAAAAAAAACATTTTCCATCATTCTGTAAATTTGGTCAACAATAATAAATAAATAGAAAACTTTTGCTACTAAGTCAAAGACGATGATAAACATAGCTTACGAATCATTTTCTTATACGTTTTTTTATTCTATATCACAAATAATGAAAAAAAGAGAATCTTGTCAAAGTGTAAACAATTTGAGGATTGAGAAATATTTCAGACACATCTCTCACTTGCAGTAAACACAACTCTCCAACTTACATATCTTGGACAATGGTAATGCAAGAAACGGCCTATGAAAAAAATGCTTGTTTAACAAATATTAAATTTGTATAGAGCACTTCAGGATTTACGTACTTCTCAACTGGACCAGAATCTCCAGAGATTACATGTCTTTTGAAGGACAAGTAATAGTACCGGTAGTCCCTTGGAGTTCCGAAGTCATCATCACTAGAACAAATATTTGTCCGTGATAACGACTCCGGCACTCCGACGATCAAGGGGTCACGCGTGTGAATACGTGTTCCTCGAGCAAAACTCCACGAGTACAAAGAACAAGTTCACGGAAGGAGGGGAAGGGGAGGAGCGAGAGAGGGGGGAAGGGGGGAAGGGGGTGATCGTACCTTTGTAGGACAGGGATCCGGGGCTCCGCTGTCCCGAGGAAGACGACGTCTCCGGCGAGATGCGCGCCCGCCAGACGGCCGCGTTCGTTGGCGAGACGGTGGGACTGTTGCTGTTGCTCTTGCGGAGGCTGCTGCTCTGGCGGCCCTGTCTCATCAGCGAGCTCACGGGCAGGGTGGCGCGCATCGGGCCCTGCTTCGAGCATGGCGAGGATTTTCGCATACGCTGCGAGCTCGACATCTTCTCTTCACTTTCACGTAACGACAGCAGCGTCGACGACGACGGCGACGGCGACGACGAATCGCAGATCCGCACGCGCGGACCGAACCAGACGCGCACCTGGCGGCTTCCTCCTTGGCTGGCGGCCGCTCTTTCTCTCAGGGCGCGGGAGCTCCTCGAGTCGCGCGCGCAACCGACTACGACTACGGACTGCTTCAGGGACGCCTGGCGTCCCAATGTGGAGGCACCTGCGCTAAGCGCTACCACCAAGGGGATGATTTTCTGCGCGACGGTCGGAGGTATTCCCGAGCGATAGATTGACGGCGACGACGGCGACGGCGGCAGCGGCGGCGCGACGACAATGCCCTACGCGTCTTGTCATTTGCAATGTTCTGCTGCTGGCTCGGCACGCGCGTCACGTGACCGCCCGTACTCGCTGGCCATTGGTGGCGCGGCACCCGCGGAGCGTTCGGAGCGTTGTACTACGCGAGGACGTGCGGCACACCGCGTTCCATTCACTACCACCGTAGCAGCCAGCACCGTGGCGAGTGTAGTAGCTAGCGTCCTATCGGTGTCTCGCTCCCTCCCACACCGACAGCCCGTCTCTCTCACGCACTCAGGGACGTGAACTCCTACGCGCTACTCGCTAGCCGGGTATACTTATTACTTTGCGACCGCGTGATAGTCGCTCGGAGCAGTTCAGAGCAGTCTGTTTAAAGACGGCATAGCGTGACGGCATGACAGCTATTCGGTCAAATTCTCATTAATTTTATTTGATTTGAATTACTTGCAAATTTCTACATAATTTGCCGTCTATAGTCTCTACTCTTTTTTTTTCTGTCTATCAAACAGAAAAATTAATTCTATTCATGTTAATTTAACAAAATATTGCAGATATAATTTTGTAATCAGATTAAATTACTGATTGAAGTTATCTTTAAGAATTTATAATTTAAAATAATGTATAAATAATTATAATTTTATATTTTGATTTAATAAATAAGCAACAATTCAATTCCGATGTTAAACAAAATAACAAAATATTACAGATGTTTGATAAGTTAATTGCCAATTAAATTATTGGAATTCTACATTTTATAATTGAAAATTTGTACAAATGATTCAATATCATTAAACAAAATATGATATCTCTTTCCTAAAATTGTATATTATAAATTGTATATTCCAATTATAACGAATTCTTAAATAATTGTATATATTTAATAATCTTATCTGTTGAGGCTACATTTCAAAACATGTAAGAAGTTTCTCTCCAAGAAAGATTTTATATACTATAGAATTTTCTCTCTCTTTATGTATACTATAGAAATATTTTCTATATACTAAAGATTTTATATACCATAGTATATGTGTATGTGTGTGTGTATTATATATTTTGAAAATTTTCCTCGGAGAGAACGTTTTGGAATGTAAGTCCTAAGTTGAGAAATAGGAATTCAAAAAACGTGACATTGAACTTTATTACCTTGATAAGAAAATAAATTTATCTTCAAGTATTCTGTGTTTAATTAAAACCACTAAGTGAATCAAGCTTACATATTTATTTACAATGTATTTTATATTACAGCTTGATGGAGTCATGATATATAAGTGTTACAGTTATAGCTGACGTATGACTAGATTAAACAATATCAAAAAATACAAACAAGAAATATATATCAGTCTGAGTTTGCATGGTATTTGCGATGGGTGGCTGAACGATTTATATATAAAAAAAAACAAAGAAAAAAGAATATTGAATCAATTGGTATGCTACTTATGATAGACACTTAGGCAACAATAGGACATTGACATACAACATAAATCAGGCTTAGCTTTTAGGATCAGACTTTGAATAAAATGACACACTTTCACATTACAATTCATTGCGTTACGTTCTCAATGACTCTAGATACGTCGAATAACAAATAGGACCAGAAATTTCCGAATATAGATTTATATATAGTTACGTAATTGCACTACATCACTGCGACGAAAGTTCTTATTTGATTCTCGATCTGCAACTCCGTTTCCATTTTAACACTTTGAACGTTATGTCACATATACGTAAAAATATTTCTTCTATGTAAAAATATATCTCGCTGGGAATTATAGAACTAAATTTATAGTAGAAATACTATGATTTTTTCATTTAATTCTCATTCATCATTTATATGATTGACCCAAATAGCAAAATGCTAGTCAATTTAATCATGTGATTTTAGAGTAGATTCTTATTGACTCTGTGTCCTTTTTAAGGTTTGGTTTCTGCCATTAGCTTGTTAGCCATAATATAACAGAAATGTAATAGAAATGAAGTATACTTTGCTATCATGATATCATAATGCAAGGTTTATTTTGATTTCTGATACATTTGTATATTAGAAACAACAATAGACTGTGCTCCCTTATTGCTGAAGTTTTGTTGGCATAGACTGTGTATTTCAAAACTACCAATGCCAAAATCTGAAAATAGTATAACTACAGTATTGGCAATGAATTTTGGAACATAATCCTTTATATGTAACACATAGTTTGCAATATATGCTTTTGGCAGGTTTAACCATCTGTGTGAGTGAAGAATATGTTTGTCCAAACGTTATAATTCCCAAGAAAATGTAGATATGATTCGTAACGATCAAAGTGTTAAGCACATACACAGATCAATTTGAACAAAAATATATATATGAATCAATCGTCGTGAGAAACTGTATGGTGACATCTTCTTAATAAAGGCACTGTTATGCTTTTCGCTAAGGACTAACGTGATAATGCATTTTATAGTGACTCATCCTATTCATACATACATACAAGCAATATGCGATGGTTTATATTAAATTTAGCCTATGATCACTCTGCAAAGCAGTTCACAAGGAATGTCGTATCTCTACGAAACAATCCGAAAAATAGGAAGCTATTGAAAAACTTTGCATTCGTTGCAAAAATGCAAAACTCATCATTATCCATTTTCATTTAAATTGCATGTAGATTCAATATAGCTTTGCATGTTCCAAGAAAAATTTTTACGATAACAAGAATTCTCGTCAATATTAACATGGCAAACGATTCTAAAAAATGCAACTTGTATAAGTCACAAGATAAAATGGCATAAAAATATTAAGACTAATTCTTTAAGAATTGGTTCTATATGGATATATATATATATATATATATATATATATATATATATATAT
>NW_012130074.1:2063442-2083243 GCF_000143395.1 Atta cephalotes
GTGTGTGTGTGTGTGTGTGTGTGTGTGTGTGTGTGTATGTGTGTGTGTGTGTGTATGTGTGTGTGTGTGTGTGTGTGTGTGTGTGGTGTGTGTGTGTGTGTGTGTGTGTGTGCGTGCGTGTATGTGTGTGTATGTGCGTATAAATTTGTACGCGTTATTTAATTACTACGCAAGTGTAGTAAAACATAAAAATTAAGCAACACTATTACAAAAAATATTATAAGATATTTTTGCAAAAAATTTTTTAAACAATATACTTGTATTTCAAATGAATAAAAGCATTATATATACATTTACATCACAGATATATAAAGCATGTAAAAATAAATATATAATATTTAAAAAATAAGAATAAAGCACATTAAACAATACATTGACTTATTAATATAAAATATAGTTAAAAATTAAAAAAGAAAAATTAATTTTCACCTTGGATATACACTCGTTAGCTTTATACAATAATATTTCGGACATTCTTTTTATCGCAATACTAAAAGGGATAATTGTATGTTCTGTGCATCCAGGTGACGTTCCTGCATGTGTCCCACTAGTACACACTGTACAGAACACTGTATCACATGTTTCACAAAATAATAATTCCTGATTTATATGAACTGAACACTTTGGGATGACCTGCAAGTAAATAGGTATAATGATATTGAGACTATTTAAGAAAAAAATTTATCTGTAATAACAAATTGACAATATTCTGCTCAAATATACCTCTCGTCTTTGTCGAGACATAAGATCCAGTAGTTGATTTACGAGAAAACTCGGGGGCAGTGCAGGTACCCCTCCACGAGGAATAGTTATTAATTCTCTACAAATGGGACATCTAAATGCTCCTGTCTCTCGTGTTTGAGACGCAGCAATTCTTGTTAAACAATGTAAACATACCTATAAACAGAGATAAGATTATCAAGATATATAAGATCAAGATATATATTACGTGCAATATGTATATATAATTATAATATTATTCTATATTTATTAATTATTTTATTCTATACATAAATCATACCGTGTGTGAACATGGTAGTAATTTAGGTGTATGTTCGCTGCCATCGTAAACGCAGAGACAGGTACCACATGTTAAAAAACTCTCATTAAAGTCTTCATAATTTATACTGACTGTCTCTACAAGCATGGAGCTCATGCTGACCATCCTCTCCCCAAGCCGTGTCCTAAACAAAAAATAAAAATTACAAATTAAAGTCAACATAATTCAAATCTCGCAGCACACAAAATATTAAAAAATAATATTAAATATATATATATAATATACATAATGTATGCAACAAATATAATTTAAATAAAAATAAATTAAAAATATATATATAATTTATACATCATCATTATTATAATCAATAATTTGTTTAAAAATAACTTCTTGTTTCAAGACTTGAAAAAGTTTTTGTGAAGATAAAAGTTTCTATAAAACATTTTATCAACTTATAATTGTTAAGATAAACAATACATTTAAAAATGATATACATTGTTATTCACAATTTTAAAATATTGCTGGAAATAAGCTAAAACAAAATACGTATTTCGACTGTACAGATCGTTTTCTCAGTGACAGTCTACGATCAATTGCTTTTTGCGTAAGCGTGATCAAAACAATACATCACGAGGTACATCTGCCGAAAAAGGAGCACTCACTGTATAGCTAAACGCAACGCTTCCATAATGGATATATTCTAGTCGCCGCTCTAAAGTCTACGCTCCACCATCCGTTTCAACGTCAACAATGCACGCAGCCCTGTTACTCGAGTTTTCTCGAAAATCTTGAAAAATCCAACGATCACGATACATGTCGCGCTAATGCATCAATTCATCCTCACTGTCTCCGGAGACAAAAGAGAAACAGATGATCCACGAAGAAATCACAACCGCGTCGTCGACGGACAACCCCGAGCGTGTTTGGCTGGATCAATTCCGAAAATCCGAATTCCTCGCAGACGAAGAGCCCTCGGAAACACGGATCGTTTCCGAGCGAGCGAGCGACGCGTTTTCTATGTTAGCGACCGCATGTCTCGCGGATATATAAATAAATCGCCGAGACACTCGGCGATGATGAGAGCGAGCTGCGAGACGTGCGCGGCTGTCTCGGGATCTCGGCCCTTTGTCTACCTCCGCTTCTCGCGCTCCATTATCCGGATGAGCGGAGGGAGCGAATTCACGGACGCCACATCGAATTCCGCGCGCCGCATCACGTACTGACGGTTTCGGCGACGGATTGTTTTCGCGACAAAGAAGAGAGGAATTCTTTGGCCGAATACTTTTTTTTTCGATCTTTTTTTTTCGTGGTCGAGGTCTTATCGCCGCGCGTTTCGCACACACGCGGGCGCTGATCATGCGAAATCAGCGGGGACGATGTCGAATCTCGGCGCGGAGCATTTTTCTTAAACAAAACACACAGACGGACGCGCAGGGCAATCAGGACAACGGCAGTGAACGACAGCGGATGGCGCAGCGAGTCGCATCAGCTGCAGAGCGCTCAGCGCAGCGAGCGGCGACTCACGTTCGTGTTACAGCTGCGCGCATTTGTCGTCTCCGCACTCCGCCGATTCCGCGGCTCACGGCTGCAGGTCTTACTTACTGGCCTGTGCCCTGTGGTCGCCGGCATCACCGTGGCATATGCTGGCGTGTGTGGGTGTCACGAGCACGGCACTTTCGATGCTCAGTAAACGAGAATTTTGAGAAGATTTTGAAACGGATTGAAATTGATTCAGATTTTCAGAGGTAAACGCATCTGTAAACGTTGAAATGAATTCTTTTTATTCCCTCCCACCCCCTCCCTCTCCCTTCCTGCCGAAAATTTTTTTCATAATTTTTATACGAATTGCAACGTTTTTCAGAAACATTCGGAAAGTTTGCATCTTCTTTCAGAATTTTTCACACAAGTGAATTCTGAAATATATTCTGAAATTTCTCATCTCATAATTTAAAAAAATATATTTTTTAATTTTTTAGATTTTATATAATATTTCTCATCAGAAATTATACTTACAAAAAAATCTTAGAAATCTTATGATATTTTATAATTAACATATATGAAAAATTCTGAAAAAAGATGTAGATTTTTTGAGAAATGTTTCAATTCGTATGAAAAATGAGTGAGAAAGTTAAGTAATAAAATTATGTAGAAATTCTGAAAAATTATAAGAAAAATTTTGAAAAAAATTTTCACCAGGGCAATATATTTTTATTTATTTATAGGAATTATATGAAACACATTCTTATGTTTTTCAATATAAAAAAATTTCAGTTCTTTAAGTACATCGCGAATATACTGTTCAAAATACAATTCAAAATTCTGAATAGGAAATGCGATTTTTCAATCCAACTGAATCCAAAAAAAAGTTTTTCCATCCAATTGAATATATACAAAAAAAAGTAAAACTAGAATACCAAAATGTTACAAAAGTACTCGGATGGATTAAAATTTCAATTCATTTTAATCTATTCTCGTTTATTGGCTCTTATAACACAATTTGATGATTTTATCCAGTAAACACAAATTAACAGCAATATAACATTAATGTCGTAATGTTATAATTTTTTACTCACAATATAATATCTGTAATATACTCTCTTTTTTTTAGAGTGGAATCTCATTTCAAAAATTGAAGCCTGAGCCATTTCTGAAAAAGAGTGACTCGATTTTCAATCTATAAGAGTAAATTGATTCTAAAAGTTTTAGAAAATATAACGTGTATTGTATTATATTTATATTATTGAATGTGGAATTATAATATTAATATAATGTTACCATTAATCAGTGTTTACTGATCTAATAACGGAATAGCTATCGGCTTTGTTTCCGAATAACTCGAATTGTCTCAAATCATGATAATTTCTAATTTTAACGAATTATCGTTATGTTACAATTTAAAATAAGTGGAAGCAAAGTTAAAAAAAAAATTGAAAAAAGCAAACTTAATGTAAAGTCTAATTGTGAAACTATGACGATTAAGACGAACAGATTTTTGCTTTAACTGGAAAGTGCGTATTCTGAATAGAATACGAATTACGAGAAAATCTTACAAATGTACATTAATTTTAATCTTGTGATTTATTTTTTATTTTTGAACTGCACTAGAATTTTCCTTCCTTTCGCCAAATATCAATATATCTATTTTACTTTAAATTCCAAAAATGTATACTATAGTTCAGCTATAGAAAATTAATCTTAATTGATTTAACTTATTCTTTATCTTTTTTTTAATTCTCTAACTAAAAAAAGGTAAAAATTAAGTTAAAATTAATCTACATTAATAGAGATTAAAATTAATTTACTTTAATTTGGTAAAAATGGATAATTTTGATTCTATGTAAAAGTATGAATGTTAGGGATTTGGAAGCAAATTTTTTGACGATAATGTATGTACGGTCCTGGAGATCGGTCGTAAGAGGGAGGGACGGCAAGAGCGAGGCTGAATCACGGAGGAGAGCGTGGGAGAAATAGGCAATGTACGTGCACGATGGCATAAAGAAACACGCGTACACGGCCGTGTATTCCCGTGAACTCTCCACTGCGTAGCCTGAAAGGTGCAGCGACCAGCATGTTTGCGCTTGTATTTATGGATGCACGTGTGCGCAGAATCGCGTGGAGTCGCATACAAATGATCGAATTCGACATTAGAGTATTAATCGTAAAGCTTCAAAATGTATTCAGATAACACAAAGTAAAATCAGGACGTTTGTCTGATAATGAGACATCTTAAAACATTTTTGCAGAACCGTCTAATGCCCGTATTCATAGTCAGACCTTGTACTTAAGGCTTCCTTAAATTTATCTTTAGATGCTCAACAGCCAATGAAATAATTCGTAGAATAAATATAAAGATAAATTTAAGGAAGTCTTAAATATAAGGCCTGACTAGGTTAAAGATATCTTGAAGACGTTTTATGTCCTGATTTTAGACTTTTATTCGTATTCATAGTCAGACCTTATATTTAAGGCTTCCTTAAATTTATCTTTAGATACTCTATGAATTATGTCTGCTATATTGGCTGCTGAGCATCTAAACATAAATTTAAGGAAGCCTTAAGTACAAAGTCTGACTATGAATACGGGCATTTGTGTTGTTGAATAATTTGAATTCTCTCGATTGGATGCATTTAGTGGTTTTTACACTGGTATTATATTAAAGTCGTCGTACATAAAATGACGTAAAACTGTGCGTTTAATGTAAATATAAAAATGAATTAAACTATAAAATCCCCAATATATTTTATTGCTGTTAAGTAAAATCTCTATTTTATAATTCGAAATATTTGCATTTTATTTGTATATAAATTACAACGACTTTAATATGCACTAATTATGCGTTCAACACTTATTTCTGATCTTACAAAAAAATGAATATACAATAAACAAATAAATGAATGAATATATAAATAAATAAATGTGTAAAAAGAATATAAATATATGTATACATAACATTTTTTTAATAATAAAAAATAATATTTTTAAATATAATAAGATATTATAGACATATACAGAATGCTTATATAATATATAATTTATATATAATTTATATATAATTTAAATATGAAAGAAATATATAATTATATTACAAATATTATAAAGATGCCTGCAAGAGTTTCCAAAGAGAATAAGAAAGTCGAAATAATGTTGATTTAATATCATACTGACCAGTTATTGATCGAATTTATGTCATTTTTTATTATGATTCGGTCAATGTGACATTGGATCTGTTTTTGTAACTAAATTAATGTGCATTTGAAACTTAAAATGAGATAAATATATGTTTAATATTTGGCGAAAGCGAGAAAGAGAATTCTAGTACAGTTTTGCAGGAATAAAAAAACAAATCTATTTTATTTTGACTTTCTTATGTTCTTCCTGAGTTTTTATTCTCTCGCGCATTATCTTGGATTTCATTTGGCGTTCAACGCGAGTATTATTTTTCTTTGTTATTTAATAAACAACAAGAATGAAATGATTCCATGAGCGAGCGTCGATAATGTCTTCTATCTATTTATTTAGTTTCAATGAATTTTAAGGGACCTTTTCCCTTTTGAACATCCGTAAAGAACACTTAGGTGCGAATTTTTGCGCCAGGCGTTTTTAATATTTTATATCTTTTGAAAATTAAACACGAAATTAAAATAAAACCTAGGTTTTTCAATATAAAATTTTCTAATCAATCGATTGGTAATATTGAATTTTCGAAAAACAAAACATTATTCATTCAAAACTATTAAGCAAAACTAATTTCCTTAAATACAAGTTGGAAATTTTGCTGGTGCGAATTTGCGCTCAGATGTTATTTACGGATTAATAGTATATTTGATACATGATGATTTCTCTTTTTAACAATTTATGTGACGACTTCAAATATTTTAATTATTTGATTCTTACTCGATAGATGGAAAATTTAATCTGAACTTTACAACTATTTTATTTTTTAATATGCGCACTGAAGACACAAAGTCAAAATGTATGCGATTCAATTTTTTCCTGTAGATATTAATTATTGTTAAATATATACACAATAATAATTTCCACCCCAATGATTACATTGATTCTTACAGGCTTTTCTATAATATTTGTTTTATAATTCTCAGTACCTTATTTATATTAAATTTAATTATATTACGTTTGTAAAAATATATATCATAAAAAAAATATATAATAGATATATTTATAATAGACAAAAGATATAAGATATGTGATACTCACATGAAAGGACAGCAGCTCATGAAGCTTTCTTTGATAATAACAAATCTCTCTAATTACTTCCGCAGGTGAGAACTGAATTGTTGTCAGCCAAGAATGACTTCATGCGGTCATAACACTTTCTTTCATTTCCCTTTTATGAATAAAGCTCATACCATATTGATCCCTCGATATTTAAAAATATCCGTAGCGGCCACCTGTCTGGTGCACAAGATAAAATTTATGTCGCACTTGTCAAAACGATATCGCTGCTTCAATTAGTTACGTGACATTTTTTTTATATCCGTCGCGAAGGGATCTCGATAAGTGCCGTAAAAATAACCTGGAATATTTTTAACGCGCTTTTATCATTTTATTAACGAGTCGTCGCTGTTAAGCGCTTAATAAAACAACGCACACATAATTTCACACTGATACAATCTTTCTTCCTTGCAGACGTACACATCCGTTGATTCATTAAAGGAATCTCTTCGACGTCCCATTCGAGATCGATACCTGCTCTCACGTGCGCAGAAGAAACGTAAACAGTGTCGCGAGCGCGTATAAACACAGCGAACAGAAAGCGCCGTCGTGTCGCGTACTGAGAAACCATATCAAAGTATTACGAGAGACTGCTATCTCGCTGGCGATGCAATCATTGCGGTGCATTAACCCCTCGCTCAGAATCGATGATCGGAATCTGCGGAAATCTGCGAGTATTTGGACAAGTGCCATTGACGCCTCTTTGAACTTCATCTATTCGAACTCGACGATCTCGAACAGCTTTTATCTTTGTTTCACTTTAATTGTTTCACAATTTTCTACGAAACGGAGAAAAGTTACCAAAAGTATATAAAGTAAATGTCCCAGAGTGTACTTATGTCGCGGACACTTAGATAAAATTTATTATTAATCTCAAATGCTACTTTTGTTACAATATATTACAAAGGTTACAATTGTAAATTATAATATTATATTTAAAAAAAGCATTTTGAAATTAATAATGTTCGGTCACAGAGATGTTTACCTTACTTGCAATAAGACTTTTGCATCGCAAGAGGAAGGAAATGAATGTGAATATAAACACACACGAGTGAAAAATATTCGATCAAGGCGGTACTTCGTGCCTAATAATATTTCTTGTGAATTTCCAGTTCAAATAAATTGTGTAAAATGAACGTGAGAACCTAAGATCAACATTGACGAACGCTTGCAACGCAATGTGTATGTATTATTCACGCACTTATAGCTCCCGAAGGTATTTCGACACGCAGTTTCGCGCGCGCGTCGCGAGTTGCGCGCATTCTCGTTTCGCTCGCGCCGAAAAAAATCCAAATATCTTTTACCGAGTGACGAGACGTAAGCACGACGGCACGACTTAAGCAGACTTAAGCGAATCTGTGGGGAGGCTATTGCCAAGAGAAGACGTCGCCGGATACTCACTTATAGATTCCGAGGAAATTTCCTTCTGCGACGCTATATCACCCGCGGCTGCCCGCGACGGGATGGATGGATGGATGGGGCGAGGAAGTCACAGGAGGCGCCGCTCTGACGGGGACATGATCATCACCCTTCGCGTTTCCCTCGGGGACGGTGCAAGGACGAGGAACGAGTATCGATCTCTCGCGCTGCAGCAGGTGTCACACGGCACCAGCTGTCGTGCTTCGCAAAGGCAGCAACCACGGCGACGGCGACGGCGACGGCGACGACGGCGACGGCGACGGCGACAGCGAGGAGAGAAAGAGAGGGGTTCTCCGCGCACGGGGGAAACGAAGCGGGGATGAAAACACACCCTCAGGAGCACGGATCGCGCGCACGCGCGCGCGTCACGCTATTTGGGTCACGCGGCGCGACGCGCGCGGGCGCGACGCGCGATTTATTCGACTCCGACTCCGGCTCGAGACTCTCGAGATTCTCGAGAGTACGACTTGGTTCGCGACGACTTGGATCTTGGGTTGCCGATGATGATCCGGGTGCACGAATATTTCCGTGTCCTGGACGCCGGTCATGTAACTTCGAACAGAACTTTTCATTTTCTGTTCATTCTGATTCCGCGTCAACTTCTCGCTAATCACACAACGAATACAGGTCGATTAATCCGGGAATGATCAGCTGTAGTATTTTTATACATCCCAGCTGCGAAAAAATGTGAATTATTGTAAAATATTGTTTTCTCTATCCATTGTAGAAATTTAATATTGTAGAAAGATAATGATTAATTACTCACTAAAAGTACTGTTCAGAGTTTTCTATTTTTAATATTCAGAATAAATAATTTCCAGTATTAAACTGGATTTTTATAAACGATATTTTATATATTCCTTTTTTAATAACTATTCTTTGCGAACTTTTAAATATGTAATTCCGAAAACCCGCAATGGAAAAGCATTATATTCATTAAAATCTTTATTTTTTTTATACTGTCATAATAAGTTATTTAACGTGCATATTTCCGTTTAACATTTGTTTAGTTCTAATTCTTAGTTAAATTCTTAGTTACTAATTTTTAGAAAACTAGTTAAATTTACATCCATAATAATATTCTCAAATACTAATAAATCGGAAAACAGTCGATAGTGTACAATGTTATTAAGAATATTGATTTTAATTGGAATATAAAAACACTTCAGATAATCGTAAAAAAAAATCAGGTAACTACTTCCGGGTTTAATGTACCAATGATGCAACTGTCGCATCATGGCTTACTACTACAAGAAGCCACTGAGGAGACGTCATTAATGTATTATTATACATTGAGCTTTGTTATTTCATTGGCTTCTATCATATAAGAATGCTATTGTTCGGCTATTAAGAGAAGTTAGGATGGTGTTCTTATATCAGCAGTTTTTGTTTTTACGTTGCTAAAATACGTTAAATTAAATTGTATCAACAAAATCCATTAATGACTTCTAATGATCTTGAAAATGTTATCGGCAATAAAAATATCAAAGAGTTAATGAACGTGCGAAATTGAGTTTGAATTTTTTATTTTTACGTTTTTTTTTTTCTAGGGAATAATTACTCTACTCTGATCAGTTTTCCTAAATCCCTTTTTTCGAATGGATATAATGACATATTATCATGTAAAGGAGAGGATATTTTGTTTAATTTAGAGAAAACAACAGTTATAGCGTTTGGGAAAGAACGATAGCAAGAAATCGTTTCTTTTTCGCAAAAACTAAAACGAGTAAAAAATTTTAAGGTTTTTTTGAATTAATGATATTCGCAGCCTAATCTTATATTTTAAGATTGTCTTAAGTATGATCTCGAAATACAATTGATTGAATGAAGTATTAAGATCATTTCAGATTGTGAGATCAGACTTCAACCGGTTTTCTAGCGAAAGTAAATCGGAGCGCAAAAAGTATCTACAGTAGAGCAGTAAGCCTTAAAAGTCGTAAAAAATTGTTAATCATATTTGATTATTCTCCTCACACTCGACAGTGATTAATCATTTCTTATGGTTTGCTCTATTATAGACACAGCGTATAAGTCGAATGTAAGGGAAGAGATTAAAATGATGTTAAAATAAAAACAAACTATAAATACTCTAATAAAAATAAAAATTAAAGTGTAAGTCAAATGTAAAGTGAGAGTAACAGAATCGTAAACGAAGTTTCTAGGAAATTGAGATAATGAAATGTAAAAAAAAGCGTCAACATCTCGTTTACATTCTATTGTCTCAATTTTCGCTTCCTAAGAGCATCGTTTATGCTTTTGTTACTTCCCCTTTACATTTAACTTACACTTTAATTTTTTTCTACAGTATTCAGTAATCCGGTCTTATTTTAAAATCATCTTAAGTAACAACTCAAGATGCTAACACGATTGATTTACGTTTCTTAAGAGGTCATAAATCACAGAACTGTATTAGCATCTTAAGAAATAAGACTACCTTAGTGAAAATTTTTCTCATAATTTTTATACAAATTGGAACATTTTTCAGAAGTATTCAGAAATATTCAGAAAGTTTACATCTCAGAACTTCTTATACAATGAATTCTGAAATATTCTGAAATTTTTCATCCTATAATTTTTAAAAAGTATTTTTAAATTTTTTAGATTTATCCTAAAATTATAACATTTTATCCTAAAATTATACTTACAAAAAATCTTAAAAATCTTACGATATTTCATAATTAACATATATGAAAAATTCTGAGAAAAGATGTAGATTTTCTAAGAAGTGTTCTAATTCGTACAAAAAATGTGAGAAAGTCATAAAATTATAGAGAAATTCTGAAAAATTATATGAAAATACAGGATATATTTAAAATGGTCTTAAATATAACGATTAACTAAAAAATCAATCTTAAAAATAAGACTAGATTATAAGTACTATCCCAAACAAAATAATTAAATTAGTAGCGCAAATGATGAAACAATTTATTTTACAATGTAGCTACATCTTCAGTAAATGCACAACTATCTTGTTTATGTTTAATGATGTATATTATAGATGAAGGCATGATTTGTAGTTTTTGTCGATAACAAGCAATTTCAAATTTTGTAGTAGCATTCACGATACTTGCCAGGATCTCCTCAATTCTCCAAAAAGAATCCCATATCGGATCCTCTTCTAATTTTCGAGAATGAATACCGGTATGTCTCAAGCTGATCATCTTCAATATTGGAAGAATATTGGTGTGTGTACAAACAATTGATTACAATAAGGCGCGAGACGTTTGATGGAAGCGTTATTGCAAAACGCATTCTTTGCCTAGAATGGCCTAGATTCTCAAAAGAACTCGAAGAGATATTGCGGGAGTCTAATCGCGCGTCGGTCTTCTCCACTATCCGCGACAACGATATTCCGCCGATCGACCGGATCGTCAATTTGTGCTTTCTCTGTCTCCACCCTCGACTTTATTCCGCGCGCGAAAGCCACCACCTGCTGGCACAGTTACGTGCTACGACGTTTTTACCTTAAAGTAACATTGGATACACGCTCGAGCATGCGCCTCTGGAAATGGGTCATTAGGAGCTTGACCGAAATCTTCGGCCAGGATTTCGCGCTAGTTCCTTAAACTCACCGATCGTTAATCGACGAAAAGCGGCGCGTGACTTGCGCGTTTTGCACAATGTTGAAAGACAATCCTTTTCGTCAAATAAGAAGTCGACTTAAAATTATTTTCGCATTTACTCTAAATAATGAAAGAATCGTTTGACAATTATTATGGAAAAAAATATTTTATATTTTATATAAATTTTTGTTAAAATATAACATTAAAAATTTTTATAATACTTCTATCAAATCTCTTCTATTATAATAAATAATTAATTACATGATTTATACTACAAATTTAAATCCTTGCTGAATACATGTAGAATTATAAACATTTTAATACATATACATTTGCACATTTTAAAGTTTATTCTAAGTGCATGCTTCTTGTCAAAATTTATCTATCTTTTTTTTATCTATCTTGTCAAATTTATCTAAATACTTTATAATATAATAATAATAATAATAATAATATACTAGGTGATTTTTAAATATTTTAAAAGATGTTGAAAGATAATTCCTCACATTAATTCAAGATAAAAACTTCATATAACTGTGTGCTCGAAATAGTTTATTATTATAATTTCAAAAATACAAATAGTGTCAAAATTGAAGGAAAAATTTTATTTTATCATAAAATTTTAAATCACTCAGGTTATTTTAATGAAACTTTCATGTTTTTAAAAGTAATATAAAGTTTCATCAAAATAATTCGAATAATTTTCGAAATTTTTATAAAAATTTTATTTTCAACTTTGATTGCATTCCGTTGCACGCATAATGTGCACGATGTATCATTTTATCATTCTTGTCCGCAGAATATTACGAAGATAAAATGATACGTCATGCGTGCAACGAAATGCATCTTTGATATCTTGTGTCTTCGAATATAATAATAAATCGTTTCGGATATGTAGTTTATATATATATATATATATATATATATATATATATATAGCCATATGAAGTTTTGTCTTAAATTTATTAATTTAATTTAATTAATAAAAATATAAGGACCTCCTTAAAATCTTATAACCTATTTAACGATTAGCCTGTATACATATAATAAAATGTTGTATTTCTTTACATATATTATTGTGAGAAATTAATTGTTATTAAATTATTACCGAATAATCAATAATTATGATAGATAAATAATTTAATATAAAATATGCCCGCCTCTGCGAATATATCTAAATATACATGCAACTAATTTGTGCATTAAGCATTTATGAATCTCTGTATATATATATGTGTATATATATATATATATTACACAACACACACACACACACGCGCGCGCGCGCGCGCACAACTAAGAGGTTCAGTCTGCTTAACATGACATAATATCTACTATTGTTGAAATTATGCTAATGCCAATTATGTACAATTGTAATATTCAGTTTATCTAGATCATATTACTTGGAAAGCGTAGGCTATCATTTATGAAATACGCATTGTGAATGGATGCCCCGTTTATCACTTAACATTCAAGCACTTGCAAAATATAATAAAAAGAAATGTAATTTAACAATTGATAAATAATGAATTGTAATGTTTTTATTATTTTTATATAATCATATATTTCATTTTGCTTCTATAACACAGAATAAAAATATATTACTTTATTTGACATTATATTAATATTACATTATTAATATAACAGATAAATTAATCGTTGAGAAAACATGCTGTGTATTCCTTTTCCAATTTCTTTGATCGTCGTTTGTTGAATTTTCAACTAGGGAGTTATAGTAGTTTCAAGTTAAGAAAAAGAAAGATTTGGAACACAGACGGTGCAACACGTTTGTTTAGTCTTTAGTCTCGGCATGCAGCTACAAAGTTTAAGTTACTTGCTTGAAAATCTCTCCTCAACTTGAGTTAGTTATTTATAAATGTTTAATTATTAATTCTCATGTAGAATGGAAATTTGTTATTGGCTTATTCACATTATATTACATGAATTATTCGGATGACATGCATTATTTATTTTATAATTCTGTTTCTATTAGAAATGAGTTAAAAAACGGATTTAAATAACGTAAAGAAATATATACTTAAATATATCCTACTGGAAGAAAAGGTTTTACATAAAACATCTTTCTTCATTTTATTTATTTATTATATGCAAACGGAATTACTTATATGAATTATTTTAGAAAATATAAACGCCATAAGTGCTGATATTTGAAATGAAATTATCATTAACTATTTTATTTGACAATTATCTATCTTCTTATTGCCAGAATGAGGACCAATATTTGATAAAGAATATATTTATCATTGTTATATGCAAAATTGTAATTGTTATAAAAATTGTTCGCAATCCATTTATATGGATTTATCCTGTTGGATACATTTGTCGATCCAAGGCATATAGGCATAAACTCGCGTGTATACATCTGGTTGGTTCTTAGCGCAAGGTATTCCCCAGGACACTACGCCTATTTGCTCATTGCCGGCCACCAGAGGACCACCAGAATCACCCTACACACATATAAAGAACATAACAAATTAATGATTATGCGTTTCTCCATGTCCAGATCCATTCTTAGAATGCCAACGTTTCGTGAATCTTGCAATACACTTCATCAGGGTGAGGAGCAGCCTAATACTCGAAGTATCAGGTTGCTCCTCGCCCTGATGAAGTGGACTGCAAAGTTCACGAAACGTTGGCATTCCAAGAATGGATCTGGACACGGAGAAAATCCGCGAAACGCATAATCTTTATAAAGAAAGCACCCATGGAAGTCTCAAGAATAACAAATTTTTTTTAGTAAATATTATTCTGACTATTTTTAATGAATATTAATTATACTGCATACACATATTATCGAACTGTATTGTGTATAATTAAAAACTATTATTGTGATTAAATTAATATATATTCGATGTATATTTTATATTTAAAACATATTATCTTTAAAAAATATATATAATGGTACATTGTTTCTATACTTTAAAATATACTATTTCTGTAATTAAAATAATTTAGAATTTTTCAATTTAAAAATTCTTCAATTACAATTTTCAATTAAGCATTTAATCCTAATTTTCAATTAAGCATATATCGTGCTAAAAAATGCTATTTGTAAAATGTACGATAAATGTATATCATGCGGCTTCTCGTAATGAAAGGGCTCTCTTCCTAAGTACTCAATCAGATTAGAATTTACTTACGTGACAGGCACCTTCGCCCCATTTGTTGAGCGTGCAGATATTATTTTTGGTGATGCGAAAGCTGCTAGCTGCGCACTGTTTTTGATTGATGACTCTGAGCTGGATATATTGTAAATCGTTCGGTGTCTTTCCCGGATACTGTAATACCCACACATAAATAATTATTTAAATTAATCCGAAAAATAATTGTTTATATAATAATTCGAATTACTAAATAATCATTTTAATCTACTTTATTATTTAATTAACAAGGAATACCGAATGTTTCAAATGGAAAACGGACAATTGATTTTATTAATATTTATATGTATATTATATAATGTATATACATGTATTGTACTTAATATTACTTAATAATTTACTAATAATTTATAAATATGCAAGGCATATTTGAAATGAAATTTTTGTGTCTCTCAACATAATAGGCAAATAGATAAGTATTTTATATTTACACTAGTAGTACCCCAGCCCGACAATATGACCGGATAATCGGATTTGTCAAAGTTTTTGGTGGGCAGAGCAATTGGTTTTACTTTGTCTCCAAAAACGATATCTTTGTTCACTTTAATTAATGCGATGTCATGCCAGATGAAGACGGAATTATAATAAGGATGTATCCATTTCTTGATCGAAAAGTATTGATCGCCACCTTTGTCTAGAGTATTTGTGCCCAATACAACCGTGATAACCGTGTTATCAAGACTGTAAACAAAGATTATAAAATTATATAATAATAATTCTGTCAAACAATTATCTCTTGCTGTAATATTATGCATAATATTATAATATAAAAATTTTGCAGCTTATTTATTTTTTAGAAGATGTGACAATATTAATCAAAATTAATTACATACTGTTTTTAATATAAAATAAATTTAAATATGTAATTAATTATACATGTGTAGGAAAGTATTTAATTGTTAATACGAATATATTATTATATATGTAAAATAATCTATTCTAAGAACAGTTGTCATATACCCTGAGCAGCAATGAGCAGCTGTAAGGATGTATCTTTCACTTATCACGGAACCTCCACAGAAATGTTGATTGTTTAAACGAAGAGATGCTTGATAAGGAAATTGTCCTTCATCGGCAAGTTTGCCCCCCACGATTTTTGGGATTGGTTCAACTGACTCGTCGGCTACGTAATTATAAAAAAACTTTTCACATAAAAAGACTTTGTCGTACGTCTTATTATTTACTTAAAATAGAATTATGTTCAATATTATTTACATCAAATTTTTCGAATGATTTTCATCTTTTTATTATTATTGTTTAATTTAATAAATTGAAAAAAGATCTCTAATGTGTAAATTGCATCATATACAAATACAATAAATTAATAATTATTGCGATAAATTATTGATAATAAATTGCAATAAATAACAAAAAATAACAATATATGTAAAATAAACTTTTAGTTTTATTTAATACATTTAAGATTTAAATATAGATTTAATTTATATGTAATTTAATAAAACTAAGGATGCATCCGGCTAATATTTAGTTTTAGTTTTAGACAATATATATAGCCGAAATTTTATATTGAAACGATGTGCATCGTGATAAATATCTTAAAAATTTTTATTATTACTGATATATTTTTTTAGAAATATATCAGTCATAATAAAAGTTTTGACTGATATACTTCTAAAAACATATATCAGTGATAATAAAAGTTTTTAAGATATTTACACCACGTTACACATTTTAATATAAAATTTCGGATGCATGCGTATTGCCAGAAACCACAGATATCCGGTGCCTCTCTAAATAAAATCATTTTCAGCGAAAATGGATCTTATGATAGTTGAATTTTACAACAATTTATTACAAATGTATGATCCTAAAAAAAAGAGATCCTTCATATATTTTATTAGTTAATATTTTTTGAATATGCATGTTAACTTATAAAAAAATTTCATTGTATAGAAATATAAAGGACTCTTATAATATATTCTTACCTGATAATTCATATATATTTGCAATAATACTTAAAATGTAGAGTATCGATAACATTTTTAGTAGACAATAAAGTCAATCAGTAGACTTTACTTTGTTTTCTGCAGCGTTTGATGATTTAATATCAATTAATTTTTATACTCGTTTACCACCAGCTCTTATATACACAGTAAATGATGATAATTAAGGAAATGTTGGACATTTAAATTTAGGTCAGACACCAGCAAAAAGAAAATACATTGTCCGGATGTATCTCATGCGCGATGCGATAGGTAAAGTGATATGCTGCCGTGCCGGTAGTTACGAAAATTTATGACCGGATATAGTTGTTATCATTGCTGTATAAAAATGCGTACTGCTGAAATATATAAATTGCAATTTAAATTCGATTTGGACTATTAGGCGATGGAAATGGTAATAATGGTAATAATCAATAATTAATGATAATATATGTAATATAAAGTCTAAATATATTGAATTATTAAAATTTATTTAGATAATTTACTTAGATATATTATATTTTTATGAGTTTAATAATGAAATAAATAAAAGCACCATTTGCATATCTATTCTTTTCGCATATATTTATATTTTATTATGATTTTACGCATTCAGAATTATTTGTAAAAAAACTATGAAATTATTTTATTTAAAACATATTTTTCCCTTAGATTTTTTTATCATTTTCATTCAGACATTTTCAAAGAACACAACTTAAGACAAAATATAATTACATAATTAACGATACAATTATGCGGCGTAATTATTGATGCAAAAAATACTAATTATTACAGAATTTAGAAAAACGTAATTTAATAAGAATATAAATAATAAATTTATTAAAGAAACTTTTGTGATACATATACATGTGTTTAGATTCTCAGTGAGAAATAACCTGAATCGATATCAAATCGATATCGATAATCCTAATGGCAATTCGATATTAATTCGATGTCTAATTGATTATTGATTATTTTTCATTGTATTAAGCGTACTTCCACTTATTATAAAATATATAAATAATATTAATTAATATAAAAAATATACATTATATAAATTAATTTATATGAAATACATTATACAAAATATATTGGCAATATTTTTAAAGATTACGTCTTGCATGAAGAAAACTTGAGCAATGATTTTATTCCGTATTGCGAATTTGTCGCAAGCAAAACGTGTTATATTCCGCGATAATTTTATATTTCGCAATATCACGTCATTAGTTATTCAATTTCACGGCGAGCGATATGCGTTAGAGATATTTATAAAATTCACTTCAACCTCACACTTATCTCCTAATACATTTGCCAAGTCTGGTGATTCGATAACGCGCGTGTTTCTTTGATATGCTACTTCTGACGTATTTCCTTAAAAATTCAACGAATTACTATAAGTCGGAAAAAACACGAAAAAAAATAAAACAAAATAAGAGAATAAAATAGAGAATTAATTTAAAAATAATATCAAAAAATCTTATTTTATCCATACGAATATCGTTCGAACAATTTTATATTTTAAATAATTTTCGTTTGTTTGCAATTTAAATAAGATGAATTTGAATACATATATACGTCATAATATATACAACCATACAATTTTCTTTTTTATATATTCGTTTATCTTACTGCGTCATTACACTTATTGCTGATCTTTGGACGAAAGATTGAAAGTTACGTGAAATATGTAAATGCCTATAAATACTTAACTAACATATAAAAATACAAGAAAACACTTCGGAGGTAGGTCGCAGAATTAACAGACACAATAATGTTGCATTTTAAGTTTTTTTTTTTTTTTTATTAAAATAAGTCGAAAATAACGCGAATTGCGACGTTGCATTGTCAAAGAGTCAAAGCCTACATATCGCGCTGAAACTGAAACATTTGCACCAATATCCGACATATTGTTATTCCAAGCACGAAGTTTTGCGTTAGATCTCAACTTTGACGTTGACCCATGCACGGTGTTTCGCAACGCCCGTAATCATGTCTAAACGAAGTCCGTATAAAATATGCAAATATAGATACTCACAACCAGAAATTAGAAATAAAGACGACACCATTTCGCTTATGTTATAATAATAAAAATAAATAAAAATAAAAAAGCTCATAGCAGAGCCTTTATCATGTGCTATATTGAACTGCGTTCGGTTTAAACATTCACGCGTTGTAAATTTCATCTTATCTTCTTTCCGCAAGTAATACGATAAAGATAGAATGAAACTTACAGTATGTCAGTGCCTAAACTAAATACAGCCATTGTTTCTTTGTTCTCCTTTTTTTCTTTTTTCTCTTAAACAATGTAAGCAATCTTAGTGAATATTTTGCAAATACAAAAGCTACATTATTTCGATTTATCACCTGTAGACTCCCTTGTCCATAGGTAAGAAATGTTTTTTAAGTATCTATAAAAAGTAAAATTGTAACTTCCGCATAGATGTCCAGTATCACGCAATCCGTAATAATTTTCATGATATATATAGAATGTCCTACTCAAAATACTATAGCAAGATTTTTGAAAAATTAAGTAAAAACATTTACAAGTAACTTTTTTAGCCAATTATAGATTACGTTTAGATAGCCATCTATTCACGAGTCGCGTGTGGTAATATTAGTGAGCACTGATAAGCACGCATTTCAACGCGCTCACTATGAAGGGCTATGAACAATCAAAGGAATAAGCAGCAGAGAGCAAAGAATGTTAATCTATCAGAAACTGTGTATTCCACAGTACATGATTTCTGATAGGTTGAAATTCTTATTCTTTATTCTCTCTTCTTTCGATTGTGCGCAGTCTCTAATACAGATCTCTAATACTTCATCTAAATGTAGTAACTGGCTATATTTAAACTCTTGTACCTCAAAAACTATTGCTTAAAATAAAAATTTTATAAATAACTTTTTTTATTTAATTTTTTTGAAAACTTCTTTGCTGTAGTATTTTGAGTCGCAAATTTT
>NW_012130074.1:2083263-2136928 GCF_000143395.1 Atta cephalotes
ACACACACACACACACACACACACACACACACACACACACACACACACACACACACACACACACACACACACACACACATTTATGCCATGTGCGCGTACGTGCGCATATTATATATTATACACACAATAATCACCGTATGCCACATACATATTAAGAAATGGCTTTCAAATTTTATGATTGTCTAGTATATCTGTCTTTCGAATAATTACATATATATTTATATACGTCTTAATGAAAAAAGCTTCACGCCAATGGCTAATTCTGGCGGAAATAACCGAGTATTTCTTTTACGCGATATTTATCACTCGATGTTCAACGTATATATTACATAAGCAGAGATCGAAAGCAATATTTCATAAATTGTGAATTCGAAGGTCTGTTCTTTTTCGAAGAATTCTGAACTAGTTCTGAACTAATGCAATAAATTAGAATAAAACAAACTATATCCGTTTTACTCTAATTTATTACACCAGTTTAGAACTTGCGGTGGAAAAAGAATAAACCAGATTTCGATGCTACGGATATACACGAAGATCTCTATCTTTTATTTATAACAATGAAAATGCGACAACCAACATAAGATCCCCTTTTGCATGTCTGTAGCAAGGAAAATTAAATTCATGAAATTATATTATTTTCGATCTTTGATTTTAACAGTACTAAAAATAGAATTTTCTTTTCAAAACATTAAATTATATTAATTACTTATCTATCCAGGATTACAACATCGAATGTCAGCACCTTATTTCACTTACGTACAGAGTAATAAACGTATACTTATTTAATACGCTTTTTTTATAACTGAATTACTTATTATATACTAAGATAAATATAATCTTTTCATTAATTTTATTCAATTAAAAACAGATTGCTCTTAATATATATATTTTATCCTTAAAAAAATATACGTTACAGTAAATGAATACAGTTCATGTTGCATCATAAAGACGACAGCATTGATAACAAACATACTGTAACTGCAAAATTAAAACTTCAAGACGATTGTCTTCCTGAAAATTTTTCGTTTATCAATTGTAATCGAACTAAATTATATTATGATTAACTAAATACATTTTTTAATATTACTAATAAACTAAGATGAAAAATAATTGTAAAATATCATTAATGTACTTTTCATTGTTGCTGTCAAAAATAATTAAAAATAATGGACTGTATAATGAATCAATATAAAACTATGATCTTTCTTTAGTCGCATTTTGTTATATAAAACTGGGACAATATATTAAATGCAATTGAAGACAGATATATACATATACACACAACACACACACACACACACAACACGCGCGCGCGCGCGCGCACACGCACACACACACACACACACACACACACACACACACACACACACACACACACAAAATCTTCCATTACGCAAAATTTGCAAATGCACTTTGAAGAATTAAAATGTATGTAGTATAAAGGCACAGAAGAAAAACTTATGCAGGATGATTCTTATTCTAGGATTCTTGATTGTACATAACATTAATTTAGAGCACAACAAAATAAAAAATATATATATCAAACATTGACTGATTACATTCTTTAACAAAAAAAAACTTTCTTTCAAACATTGGAACAAGATTAACCACTTTTTATAATTTTTTGAATGTTGAATACGAATGCGTTTTCCAAATTGTTCTATCCCATTACAGTTCTGAGAAATTTGGTATTTAATTTGCGAGAAAACTTTGTTGTAAGGAGTATTCTACATTACAACTAGAATGTATGATACTGAAAAAGTTTTATTGCAATAAAAATTAATCCAATTTTTACATTAACGATGTAATTAAATAATTTTTTTGGGTCATAATTTCTTTTCTTTTTTGTTTTTTAAAATTGAGTATATTGTTAGGATTTTCAACCCTCAAAAAGATTTTTTAGTTGGCTAATATTTATAATTATTAATATTTATAATTGTTAAGTACAGAGTCTATTATGGAAAAACCGTAAATTAAGTCATTAATAATTTCACAGCTTTCAACTATATTTATTTAAACATATAAGTGTTTTTATTATTGAATATGAATCTGTGTTTCATTAAATATAAATCTGTGTTAAAATTAACGAATTCAAAATAACAGATTCAATATAACAGATATTAAAAGTAAAAAATGTTTAAATTGTTGCAAAATGTATAGATATCTTTTATGATTTTGAATTTATCAATTTTTACATCGGATTCGTCTACAACGGACTAAAAAATCATTATATTTAATTAAACATGATTAAAACTAATAAATTGTCAACGACTGGTTCATTTTTCAACAGATCCCACAATAATCAACAATCATTCACAATAAACCCCATAATAATCATAAATATCTTATCTCCTGTAGCTGAAAATCCTTTTAGTTGAGAGTCCCAACATGCTTAATTTTGATTGCAATAAAATTTTTCTAGTATACGTCATATATTATAACATGATAAAATATATAAAAACTTTTTTTTATAAATTTCTCCAAATTGTAATATGATGGAGCAATTTAGAAAATGCTCGTATTCAGCATCCAAAAAATTATGAGAAATGTCTGGTTCCGTTCTGATGTTTTTTTTCAAGTAATGTTATTCAAATTATTTTCCAAATCATAACATTTTAAAGAAAGTATTGCAAATGTAAATTTATTTTGTACAATATATTCAGATTCGAATTAATTAATTATTGGTACTATTTGTATTCCTTTCACTTTTAAACAAAATACTAGATGCATTCCCTATAATAAATGTACATGAAGAGAGAGACGCTGTAAATCTTTTTAACTTGTATGTATTTCAATTTGTGTAATAATTTAGAAAAAAGACTGTATGGGATAATTTGTCACATATAACATGTTTTATACTCTAGAATTTGGCATCCAAAATAGTATAAATTAAGAATCATATCCTGCATAATACCATATGGTGCTGTCATTTAATGTTGTCAATTCAAGTGCATATGTGTAAACACGACATTCAATACTAGATCACACAGTTCCGTCACTTATTAGCTATGAAGTATTTAAGTATATTATTTGGTTTTGGTTTGCTGGTTGTGGGCCAAGAACGAGTGACTTCTCTCCTCTCAATGGATAGAGTTTTGAAGACTGTAGTATCCACCGTAGGTGATAATTGCATTGGTGATGAAGGACTCAATCTCAAACCAGCCATTTCATTACTTGGTGTTTCTCGAGGACCTCTCAGCCATACTTCCAGCTTGGTTTTCTTCGGTAGTGGTTCTACCTCGTTTTGTAAATCATCTTCCATGTTCTGACTTGCCATGCATAATTTTGAGATTGGTGAGCACGAAAGACTTGAAGTAGCAGTATTCATCAAGCTCATCGCCGATTGATCTGAGCTGTCATTGCTATCTTGATTAATACTCATTGGGGATCCCTGATTCATTTCAGAAATACCTTCTTCAGAGCTGATGTCTAAAACGGAATGGACGGCAACTTGTTTGCACAAAAAAGGTGCAATACTACTCCTGCCATATGATCTCTCCTCGAACTTGGTGAATGCAACTCCCAGAAGTGTTAAGTGAAATGACTTGGAGACGTCAACTATTCGATGAAATAGCTTCATGGCAAGTGTCAACATTTTATTATGATCGTATACGCCGTTTTTTGTGGATGGTAAGAGATGTTTTGGTAATGCGCATTGCCTAGTCTCCCTCTTACCTGAAGTAGGTTTGTTCAAATCATGCTTTCTCACTGTTATTCTCATAGCAATAGGAATTCTACCATCTTCCATTGCTAATTCTGTTAATCTTCTTAATAGTGCACCTAACCGTGACTCTACTTCGGCTACCAACGACACACTTTTAAATCCGTCTTCCAGACCTATGGATTGTTTCTTTCCAGATGGTTTTACTGCTGTCTCATCAATTCCCTCTGCATTGTCTTTCAGTCGTCTTGCTAGATCAATGCCAATTTTTAGTTCCAGATTTTCTAAAGGTATTCTACGTATATCGTCAACTGTTCTTATATTGTTCGATAATAGTAATTCTGTAGTTTTTTGTCCGACACCAGGTATCTTGGATACAGAACCTATTGTCGAGAGCAATAATGGACCACTGCAAGGAAAGATTAATGTTTGTTGATTTGGTTTGTTTAACGATCCTGCTAATTTAGCTATAAGTTTATTGTGTGCTATTCCAGCACTGCATGTAAGATGTAATTCTTCATAAATGCGATTCCTTATGTCAGCTGCTATTTTCGAGCCAATAATCAAGCGTGTATGACAACCACATGGACATTCCTCCTCAGAAGGACCAAATATCTTGCTTACTTCTTTTAAATCTTCAAATTCTGTACTTGAACTGCTCATGTCAAGTTCTGTATCATTCTGAGATTTAAGTTGTTTTTCTACAATTGATGTTACATCAAGAAAATTATCGTCAAAGCCCAGTCTTTCCACTAATGGCGTAAACTGATGCAAAATTTCAGATATTTTAGTTGAGTAATGACGATAATTTGTTAAATCTTCTCCATTTACCAAAGCTAGCTCTGGACACAAACGCAAGGCTTCTTGCACTGACATACATTTTTTTATTCCATATTCTCTTGCCAGATAGTTGCTAGTAACCACTATACTTTTTTGCTGCACACCTAATGGCCTTCCCTCTAATTCAGGATGATTAATCATTTCCACCTGAGCATAAAAGCAATCGACATCCAAATGGATGATGATTTTTGGATGATGCATAACATCAAAATTTGCAGTATCCATAGATGTTTATTATAGTGCAATACCTTTGTAAACGATAAAAACTGTACAAAATTCTCACGTTCCACTTTTTAGATCTTCTTAAACTGCATCTGCAATAGAGATATATATAATTAATGAATGATCTTAAAGCATTTCAAATAAGAAATTGATAATGGTTATTTTTAAGAGCTTTTTTTACATGAATTTATAATGCACTTCAACTTCGTAGCAAGATGAAAATATTTCCAGATAACGGATCGAAGGCAATGAGGCTATCAGTTGCGCGTGAGAAACAGAACCTGCGTTACTGTTAGTTCGTGTGGGAGTTTTCACTCCCGAAAATTATTTGACACTTTCAGTGGATCTATGATCCAATCTCAAAGTATGAGACACGTTTCTGTCAATCGGCGATTTGTGCAATCGACACCGCAAAACAAAGCTCTCTCATAACAAACAGATAGAAACTTGTTTACAGTAAATCAATTCATTTTCACATGGTAGCCATGTTTTTAAATTGTCATAGATACAGATGATGTATACAAGAAATTCCCGAATCTATGCAGACCTATGCGGATCTATCGAGATATAAGATGGTCGCATTCATCTCGTCATGAAAACTATCAACAGATAAGAAAAATATCACAGAGACCTCTCGTGGAGAATAGTAAACTTCATATTTGTCATTTCGTTTAAGGGCTATGCATAATGAAAGTAAGGGTGCGTTCACATTCCTTGACAGAAGACAAAAAAAACAGTAGCCTGTCAGAGTGTTTTTCCATGGGATGTGGAAGTACGGAACATTCGTGATTGGTGAAGCTGGCGTCCCATGGATCGGAAATTTACAGCGGAACGGAACAGCGCGATCAATACGATCTGCAATCATTATTCTGCTTTCTTTTCTACGTGAGGCTTCACATGCAGCATAAACATAACTTACATCAACTAATAAAACTAATTGTATCAAATTATATCAGCTACTATGCCTAGTATATCAGCTACTATACTATTGTTCTAGTTGAGATAATTTAGGTTTGTTCGCGTCGCATGCTCCAACATACTCCTGCCATAGTTCCTACAACTGTAGTTTCTCACATACTCACTCTAATGAGGGCATTAGAGTGAGAAAGAGCTATGACAGAAGCATATTGGAGCATACGACGTGAACAAATCTTTTGATTGGCAAGTTATGCTGCAAGTTATGCTTTGTGAAAGCAGCCTAAGGATGTCGTCCCATGGGTGCCGTCTCATATACACGGAATCGGAATGTCGGAACAAATTTCTTACTAGAAATGAATTACTAGCATTCCGTTCTCTAAAACCGATTCTATATTAGTTGCAAGCTGATCGCAAGTTTGTTGCAACAACCAATCTGAAACTTGCATTTTGAAATCAACACTTCATATTGGCTGTCGCAACAAACTTGTGATCGGCTTACAATTAATGTAGAACCGGCTTAAGAAGTTTCTCTGTATCAGAACTACTGGAATCATGATCAGAACACTATAGAGATCATATGAAATCAACAAAATATCAGGTTATGTCGATCCAGCTATTATTGGATGATTGAGAATTTGATAATTTTGAAGAAGAAAATTAATAATAATTCTTATTTTTCAATACGATATATTCTTGTTTTATATATAGTTTTATACATAGTCCAATTATAATGTCAGCAATTTTTTAAATAATTTCGTTGTCATTCAGAAATAATTGAAGAACTTCTCACAATCGGTCGTTTGCATTTCAAAGACTAAATTGTTACTTGTGCCTTGGTACGCCGTCTCATTCTTTGTGTAAATATTGACTGTACATTCAGAATTTTCGTTTTCTTATATATTTCTGCAATAAAACAGTATAAGCGAAATAGACTATTATAAATAAAATTTTCGCACGCTCTTAAATATCGAAATAGCACTCCAACATTTCTTGCCTTTCGCAATAACTTTAACATTAGTAATAACACTACTTCTTCATCCATCATTGTAGATTTACAAAAAAAATTTCTGAATATTCGTTTTAATTTTTAAATTCAACCAATTCAGCTGAACATGCCATTCCATTCCGTAAAAATTTTCTCTACCCGTTCCATGTCGCCGGAAGGCAATGGAATTTTAGTAATAAAATATATTTCACTCTTATAATTCAATATTTTTGAGTATTCAAAGTAATGTTATAAGTAAGATAATTGCACAAATTATGCATATTTACTACTTTAGGATATCAACGCGATGTTGCAAACGCTTTGAAGCGTTTTTTAACTGGTCAGTTAAAATTGTAAAATTCTTTCTTCTAGGACCGTACCCCTAATTGGTTCATCAAATGCTTCAAAGCATTTGTAGCATTTTGACCACAGCCTTAGTCATATTAAAATAATGAAATATCGATTAAATTAAACAAATTAGCTTGCGACTAAGGCGACATTCCTGTTTTCCATTTTGTTCCATCTACATGGAACGGATAAAGAAATTTCTTACGGAACGGAATTGTAGTGAACTCAATTTTCTAATAAGAAATCCATCGTTCCGTGTACATGGGACAGCATAGAGCGGAAATTTGACAATGGAACGGAATGGAACTCGCAGAATCAACACGACAATCAATTCCGCTGCCGCGTATACCGCTCAATGACTTAGTTTCCATCGAGGATTTAATCCGGATCAGAATGTAAGAATCAACCAACTACAGTCGAGCATTCCCCTGTCGTTTGACTGCAAGGGACTGTAATTGGTTGATTTTCACATTCTGATCCGAATTCAACCCCCAATGGAAACTAGGCCAATGGGACATAAAACCTATTCTACAATAGCCGTAATTGTAAGTGGTAGTTGTAAGAATTGATCAATCACAGTCGAAATATTTTTCTCACAATCGACTTGATTGGTCAATTCTTACAACAACTACCATTTATAATTACGCTTATAACTACGACTATTGTAGAATAGATTTAAGGGTGCCGTTTCATAGAACGGAAATTGATAACGGAATGGAACTTATGGAATCAACACAATGAATTACATCGTTCCGCTATTTTTACTAATTTCCGCTAATTTTACCATTACAATTTGCAAAATAAACGGAAGTACATAATCTTAATATTATATGCTATCGACGTATATTACAGCCATATAATGCGATTTATTACATACTTTTTCATTAATATGGACATAGTAGCAGAATATTAATGATTCGATAATTACAGTAAATATAAATATAGATATTAATCAACAGCCTACGATTCCGTTTATTTTCTTTCTCTTATGCCTCTTGAATGATAAATACGAAAGCGGAATCAAGTTTCCAATCGTGAGATTGTTTTATGATTATGTTAAAAATATTATACTGCTAAAGAAGTTCTAATGTTTACAAATTTGTTATACATGATTATATTTATATTAAAATACTATTTTTATTATTATTGGGTGCTTTCCAATTGCTTAACACATCTTAACACAAACGTATACAGGAATGCAACACACACAATATTATTGTGCACGATTCAATTGGAACAGAATGTGTAGACTGTGTATGATTGAGATCTGTTTCGGATAAAGGTAGATTAAATGTAGTTTTTTCCGCCTATTACATAAAAAAAAGTAAAAGTACTAGCTACTCAATGTCTTCCAATCCTCCTCATTTATAGCCTACAATTACATTACTAATTTATAATTAATAACATGTAATTGTCACTAGAAAACACAATTTACACAGCCTTCGACTGAGTACAGATGTAGCGTTGTGTCGATGATACGGACAATTGAAACACAACTCGCCGTGCACGAAGTGTCTAGGGATATTACAATTAGAAAACACTCATTGTAAATAACATAAAAAGTATGATTTTATATTATTTCGCGTGTTCCGCTTTCGCTTATTCCGCTTAATGGAACATAAGGGTGCCTACCTATGTAGCCTACCCATAACATAACGCGCAACAAAAGCAGAACCAATCACAAGTTCATATCAACTGCAATTAGTGCGGAACGCTGATGATTGGTTCTATATGCTTGATTGTATTCGCTCTCGTTCAGAGTTACGTTATTCCGCTGCATGGGTAGATATCCTAAAGGATTTAGGAAAAACGTAAGAATGCGATTACAATACGCGATATGCAATATGCGGTACAGTAACTAATAGTAACTACCTAGGCAACTAGGAAATCACGTACCACGTACCGCCTATTTCTTTCGCTGATATTACATGGAGCACGGTTTGTGCGCCGTTTGCGGCACGAGCTAGTGACTAACTCACATTAATATGAATTTTTAAAAATATATTAACTTATTTTTATGCACATTTTATCGATATTCTTATTTTTTTAACAAATTTACTTAATAATTGCATTTAAATTAATTAATTCTATTAAAAAGTGCATAGCAATGTATAATAAATGTATAAAATGTGAGTTTGTTAATCCGTGCCGCAACTCCATGTAATATCAGCGAAAGAAATTGGCGATATGTACACGGTTCCCTAGTTGCCTAATTAGTTGTTATTAGGGTCTGAGCACAAGAATTCGTAACTTACTTAGAGACTTAAGTTATAGACGTAAGTAACACACAAGTTTTGGCGTATGATGTACACTTTATTGCCGTCTCTTGGAGACACGATAATAAGTTGTACGTATACGTGAAAGTTTGTGCGTCTACTTATTTACGTCTACAATTTAAATCTAAGTAAATGTTACGAAAATTCTTGCTCTAATAATAACTAATTAGACAACTAGAGAATCGCGCTTACATATCGCCTATTTCTTTTGCTGATATTATTATGGAGCGCGATTTGCGGCATGGATTAACAAATTCATATTACTATACATTGCTGTGCACTTTTTAATAGAATTAATTAATTTAAACGCAATTATTAAGTAAATTTGTTAAAAAAATAAAAGTATCGATAAAGTGCGTATAAAAATAAGTTAATATATTTAAAAAAATTCATATTAATGTGAGTTTGTCACTAGCCCGTGCTGCAAAGGGCGTGCAAACCGCACTCCATGTAATTTACGGTGTAATGTGATAATTCTTGTGCTCAGTTACTGTACTGCGTACAGTACTCTTACTTACTGTACTGCGTATCACATACCGCACTCCATGTAATCGCACCTAAGGGAACGTTTATATTGATCTGTAATCTGTAAAAATTGACTAATCACATTCGAGTATTTCCCTTTCATTCAACAGTAAGAAAGGAATACTCGAAAGTGATTGGTCAATTTTTAGTCAAATTGGTTGAATTTGTAATATGTTGTAATCCTAATCAAAAATCTTTATGAAATAAAATACATGAAGTAAAATAATAAATAGTTTTTGAATTATTGTACATCAAATTCTGTCAAAAAAAAAAACAATACTGGCAGAGTTTGTTTTGCGGGGTCCTTTATTTAATATTGTGTTATCATTCTCCGATGATAAAAATAATGACCCAGCAAAGGAGAATTAAAATGGATTGAATTTTTTTTTATCCGAATGCGTATTTTAAATATGAATATTTTTTTTGGATTTAATTGGATTCAACTAGATTCAATTGGATGCAATTGGATTGAAAAACTGCATTTCCTATTTAAAATTTTGAATTGAACAGTATTCACAATGTGTGTTGTGTACAGAAAAAGCTAAAATTTTTTAGATTGAAAGGCATAGAGATATGCTCCATGCAATTCCTATAAATAAATAAAAATGCATTCAGGATTGAAAAGCATTCAATTTAACATTCGTAAACCAATTTTTGAAAATCTGAATTCATTTCAATTCATTTCAATCTATTCTCGTTTGCTGGGGAAAGAACAACAAAGAAGACAAAGAAAGTTTAAACAACGTATGAATTATTTTGACAAATTAGATCATGTAGAATTTAAAATGTGATTTTGATTAAACAAACAATCAGTATTATTAATAATATTAGAAGGGATAAAAGAAGAGTTGGAATTTGTCACTAATTAGTATGTTAAAATTACTGTATAATTAAATTTTTAAATATTAAGGAAACAAATGTACAAGATCATTTATAGGAATAATGCAATATTTCCTAAATAATTATTGTTAATATAGAACAATTATTACAATATATATAAATACTTCGCATTTATGCTACCTTATCATTCCTTATAAACAATAATTATAACAGGATCATTCCTTATAACAATGGATTTAAACACAACATCTGCGCATTACATAGTTCATTCAAGGTCAGTGCTAGGCTATGATCGTTATATTCACTTCTCAAGTACCGATCAAGAAATAAAGAAAAAACAATTATACTACCTAACCTTTTTATACTATATCGTTGCTCGTTTTTCAAGGATCATTGATTGCATAGATTGACACATGTATATGTCCAGTCATTTGATGAGTTATCATAAAGATATGTTATTTTAATTACTTTATTTATCTATAATGTTTATTATTATATTATATTTATTTTGATTTTATTATTTTGATATTACATTTTGATTATTACAGATGAAGAAAATGTTGAATTATTTCGTAAAAAAGATTATTTTTCTTTAAATGTTCAGACAATATGTAATAGCAATCTTTCATCAGCAAAAAATTTTTTTGTTTTCTTTAAATTATCCCAACAGCTTTGCAAAACTTCAGAATTTTGACATTCACCAGAAGATCTACTATTAAATGAATGTTCTATAACTTTTCAACATTTCTCTTTGTCTTTTGAGATTACTGAATCAGATTCCTTATTCTCAAGAATGTCTTTATATTGTTACTAAATTTATTAATATATTGTTATTAATATATTGTTATACTAAATTTATTAATATTATTTTCTATGCTTCGGAAAAATTCTGAGCACGTTTACGTTGTAATTTAGTTGTCATCTTTCCTTTATTCATTATGTTTACACACACACATGTACTTGATGTTTATTATAACACTACGACATACTATGAAGACAATAAAAAAAAATATATATTTTAAAATATATATTTTAATTTTGCGCCTTATTTCTATTAGAACAAACGCTATTTGAAATGAACCAATCTGTATTAGATATTCTAAAGTGGGGAGCAGATTCTTGCATAATGCATGACATATGAGGCAAGAAGTTGAACCAATCAAAGTCTCTTATTTCCTTCCTTTCCGCGAAATAAAAAACTCTGATTGGTTGATTTTCTTATGCCTCATGTTTTATGCGTTATGCAAGAGTCTGTGTTCCCCGCTTTAAGTTTCCTAAAGTTATGTTGCTCAAGTTATCAGTTTAGCTAAACGTTCTAGATGGAGTATTCGTAGAAACCATTCCATATTAAATTGATGACACTTAAAGTCGACTTTGTGCTGCTAAGATGCACTAACACGATTCTAGTGCTGCTCTAGTGATGCTCTGACACGGTGCTGCCCTGACATGATGTTGCTCTGACATGGCAGAACTATACTGGATTGATGTGATCTAGTGCAGAATTATGATTGAAACTAATAATATATTACAATTAATGATAGTAAACATAAATATTTTCATTATCAAAAGTATTTATTTTTTATATAATTATATATAATTATATACTTTCTTGTTCGAGTATTCATTCACAATGTCCACATAATTTTTAACTTTTGGCCTTTCTTCTTTTATTACACATAACATATCTTCTATTTCATCATCGCTATTACTTATTTCTAATAATTCATTTAAATTCTAATAATTCATAATAAATAATTTTAGTCTTTCTTTATCTACCATTTTGTAATTTTTTGCTGCCTAACTAATTTTGTTTATTTGAAACCAAACTGCACTGACAAAAGTGTCAGTGCAGCAATTCTTGTTTGGTTCATTCGATTGATCCGAATACAAATTCAGCACTACATTCAGTCAGTTTTCATTTGCCGAATACGCACTGATACAACTTGAAATGCGCACAACCTGAATGCGTGGCACCGAAAAAATTCGCACTCAATCAGTCTACCGAATGTGCCATGAGAGTCTTAATCAATGTTATTAAACTGCAGTTAAAACCAAAAATTGATTGAAATGGCCCTAAGAAAGAAAACAGAATGGCTGTGATTTGTCGTGTTGATTTCGCGAGTTCCGTTCCATTGTCAATTTCCCCTTTATGGGGCGGCAACCCTTGCACACAGAACGCGTGCCGCGCGATGAAAGTTCGTTAACCAATTAGCGATGTGGACAAATGATATGCACTCGTAGAAAAAATATTGCTGCTGATTCAAAATGAGTTCTGAAAGCAAAGAAAATAATATTTTATGATGATGTTGGTAAAAATTTTGATGAAATTTTGTAATTTTTTAATACAGTCATAAAAAAGGCCAAAAATATTTTTTCGACACAAAATCCAATTTATCTCGAAAAAATGCTACGCAAATTCTGTATGACCACATTCGGATTTAGCGCGCAAAAATAGACCCAGATAATAAAAAGTATTAAAAATTGGGTTATAAGATGTTTCTTGCATCTAAAAGACGACATCTAAAGATTTAGTCACATCTTATGTCACAATTTTAAACTTTATGTTATTTGGAAAACTACTATCTTTTAAAAAATCTTGCAAATTGTGTAATTAATTACAATAAATAACTTGTACTTTAACTAATAAATTTCAAGATATTTATGATGTCAATATATATTGTACAATAATTAAAGAATGTTTTAATGTTTAAAAACATATATAATAGGATAGGATTTGTAATAATCTCCATCTTTTCTAGACAATTTTGTGTAAAAAAACTTATACATGTTATTTTATAAAAACTTGAAATAAACTTTGATGGATCCAAAAAATTAATTTAAAAAATTTTCTATTACACAAATAATGTTTTCTTATCGTTATCAAGAGATTTTTCGATGTATCTTGAATAGTCACTAACAAGGAAAGGCTTCCAGATATCTTTCTCCGATTATAATAAAACTTAGTGGGTTTGTAGAAGGAATAAAAATATTTGATATGTATTTTTTTTATCAGCAACCAAACATGTTTAATGAGTAAAATCAGTCCTCGGAAATCAGCCAAATATTTATTGTTTTTTGGTTATAATTTCTGAACAAACTATAATAACGTAATAATTAATATACAAAGTGTACATGAATTTCGAAAGCTGTCTATTCGTATAAAAATTAACCAGGTATGCTCATCTATATTTCTAACATTTCCGAAGTCATCAGTACAAATATAATCCTAGCGAATAGCTCTTCGCAATGCTACACCGAGGAATTTATAGAGACTAATATTTAAAAGACGACTCAAACAATTTGGCGTACAACATCAGATTTTGATATTCTGTACTATATATACAGAATATAATATTGTAAATATGTACAGAATATAATATCGTAAATATGTAGAATATAATTTCGTAAATATGTACAATATTTACGAAATTATGTGATTATGCTTCGTTCAAAAGTTATTTAAAAAATGAAAATTTAATCAATTTTCGAAGAATAATTTCATTCCTTAAATTTATTTAATTGCCAATAAAAAAATATGTATTGAATATTTTTATTCCATCTACAAATTCATCAAGTTTCATTAAAATCGGTGAGACTTGAGAGCCTTTCCTAGTAAGTAAGATATATACATTACATGACTCACAGTATGATCCATTTTAAATTTAAAAACATTACATGTTGCAGCAATATTGCAAAGATTTTGCAGCGGTATTGCTTCTGTGCTATGGGATGCTGTGTATAGAATGCTATTCCTAATAAAAACTGGATCGAAAAGTCCTCTATTATTGTGCAATTTTTGCAATAATTAATAAGATATTAATTTCTAAAAATTACCGAATAAACGGATAAATCGATAAATATATAAAACAATTTTAATTATCTTTCAGTGTTCTTCGTGAAATATTTTGAAGACGTTTCTTAGAAAGAACTCTTAAAGTTGTCTTATCGATTTTAGACATTTTGTTCATTGAGTAACCAAAGAAAGATGTTGCGAAGATTGCAAAATGTAGAGAACTTTTCAACTCAGTTTTTTATTAGGAATAGCACTATATTAGTGTTATTTATTAATTATAATTAGAGTGTTATTTCAGATACACCCTGTATAGAGATCTTCTATACAAATTGCTCGCTGAATCTAGATATCATGATAAGTTCGAAATTTTGATTTGATGTTTTTGATATGCCATTCGACTGTCATTCTGGCTTATTAAAAATTCTTAGAACTCCACATATTTAGGAGAATGAAAAAAATAAAAGAAATGATTTGTAACAAGTTTTTAACCTAATTCAAAATTCTATTTAAATATAAATAATAATATTGTAATAATAATTACAAATAGTGAATAATCTTCCAAAAACTTAAATTCCCTTCAATTTTGTCGATTGGTATACTATACAAGTAGCTCAACGATGACAACTGGTAAAAATTTATTTTTGTAATGTAGAATTGAATGTAACATACATAACAAGAAATAATCTTGTCAAACATCACAGCGCAATAAAAATTTTTAAATTAAGAAGGCATTATTTTCTTAATTACATTACTGTTAGAAATGTAACCATGAGCTTCCTGTAAATGAAGCTCATAGTTATGAACGAAATTAAAAATAATGAATGATTTGACTGAAAATTAAGTTACAGTAATTATTTAAATATAATGAACATGTACATTAAATTTATGAAAAATACATTAAATTTTATGTATATAAATATACTTTTTAATTATAAATACATTAAATTTAATGTAATATCTTGAAATTAAGTTCAAATTGTGTAACTTAAAAGTTAATGATATTTAAGAATATTTCTAATAGTAATTCAAGCAATTAATTTTTTTAATTTCTTTGATATCACGTATATTGTATCAGTGCTGATTACATATTTTGATAATGAGATAATTACATATATATGTACTTTGATAATATTGAGATATCGCCACTTTTAAATTTCAAGGTCTTGATTGATAATGAAAGATTATATCAAATTATTCGATGAATTGATTGGTACCATAGTTATTTATAATTTTGATAAAAAACTTTTTACGCTTTTAGTTATTTATGATGGTAACAATTTTGTAATTTAAATTATAATAAACTCAACGTTTTTTAAAACAAACTTTAATATTTCTCTTCTTTTACTATCATATAATAAGAATTAAAAAATAAATATTTAAATTAGAAGTTATAAACATTTAACTTAAAAAGCTATAATTTTTTAAATAGTGTACTCATATAACACTGCATTGAATAGCTACAGTAAATTCCTATTCTAACGAACATCTCGAGAAATCAATTAAATTGCGAATCATTTTATGATCTTTTCATAGCATAAAATGATAAAAATTTTAATAACAAAACTTTTTTTTGTAATCGCTGTCTAATCAAGAATTACCTTGACATCTTAACATTTTATTTCTATATTCATCAATCTTTTTATCTATAATATATAGTATAAGTCATTCAGTTCTTGATGAAATCAAATGATAAGAACATTAAATTTTTGACAAAAATTTCAATTCCCTTACATTATTATAGTCTGTCATTTCCTTACATAAGCTCGTAAAACTTATCAATTTATATTTACGTAAAAATTTTTCATTGTTTGTAATCAAATCTAATGAAAGCAATAATTCTTTTAATAATTTTTATAATTCTCTCTTTCGAACTTTAATGAAAAATATATTTTTCCAAGACTATCGCAGTTTCGTATATATGAATATCTGAGACTAAAAGTCTTCCAACACACTTTTAATAAATAACACAAAAATTATAATAAATTTTATAATTTAAAACATATATTAATATAATAAAATGCCAAAATATTTTTAAGATATTTTTATTGATAAAATAATGATTTTGCATAATTAAAGAAATACAATAAAAAAAATTTATATAAATACATATACATTTATATAGGTATACGTATGTAGATTGTAATTTTTATAAGATATTTATTAATCAGAAAATTATTTATTTGCGGTATTTACGCATATATATATGTTACATTAATTATTATAACTTTAAATTTTTGTTTTCTTTGGATCTCTCTGTACAAATATATATATATATATATATATATATATATATATATATATATATATACACACACTATGCGAATCTGGAGTTCAAAACTGTTTTTTAACAGATATGATAAGCTATCCTTGTGTCATACGATAACGAGGCGAATTATAAAAGGCGACGCTCTTTAATTCATTCAGTCATGTATTCAACTGACTAATTAGTGAGGTGTTAACAGAATATTTTTATATATACAATACGAAATTTGTCTTCTTTTTAAAAACCTTTCTTCGTTAAGAATAAAATAGGTGACAGGCGATGAAGGGTAAGTATTGATAAATTTTTATAATTAGAACTATAATAATAAAATCATTAAGATAATTTTATATACTGTGATGAGATTATTTAGATCATTAAATCCAAATTATATACAAATAATTAATATTTTATAAAAATTGCAATAATAATTAATTAAATTTTGATCAGGATATTTTATTATTTAATACAGGAATATACCTACTCACCATCGCCTTTTTGGCATCTTGGACCATAATCACCGCGAGTAAATTACCTATTATTTTTGAAATTGAAGACAAATGTCCAGTGTCAAACATTTCCCCATTACCCAAACTAATATTTCACGAAACGGATTGCACTAAATATTACGAGTGTAAAAATGGTCAGAAACAATTACGCTCTTGCAAAGTTGGCCTGTACTTTAGTAAAAGATGGCTTGGTTGCGTCACACCGGAAATTTCAGAGTGTTCACTTTTGACCTCGACTCCAGTTTCAAATCTTGAATGTCCAGTACCAGATACTTGCCCGCCGAAATTAATACCTATCAAACAAGATTGTAGTAAGTATTACGAGTGCAAAGACGGTAAGAAGCATTTACGTTCTTGCGGAGCCGATCTATACTTTAGCCAAAAATGGCAAGGTTGCGTTGAACAGCAGGTTTCGGATTGTGAACCACCAAATGACATTGAACAGTGTCCAGTGACGGATGCTTGTCCACCGAAATTAATACCTATTAAACAAGATTGCACTAAGTATTATGAGTGTAAAAACAGTAAGAAGGAACTACGCTTTTGTAAAGCCGGTTTATACTTTAGCCAATACTGGCAGGGTTGCGTCAGTCGGGAGCATTCGGATTGTCTCATAACAACTTTAATTCCGACAACTCAAACTCCGATCCCCACAACTCAGACTCCGATCCCGACAACTCAGACTCCGATCCCGACGACTCAGACTCCGATCCCGACAACTCAGACTCCGATTCCGACAACTCAGACTTCGATCCCGACAACTCAGACTCCGATCTTGACAACTTCGACTTCATCAGAATGTCCATATCCGGACTCTTGTCCGCCGAAATTAATACCTATCAAATCAGATTGCACTAAGTATTACGAATGCAAAAACAGTAAAAAGGAACTACGCTTTTGCAAAGCTGGTTTATACTTTAGCCAATACTGGCATGGTTGTGTCAGTCGAGAGAATTCGGATTGTTTCGAAATTCCGATATCTCCGATAATTCCACCTGGATGCATAAACGGCGATCTATTGGAACATGAATGTACATGTACTAAATATTATTTATGCATAGAGGGTTACAAAGCTCTATTTGAGTGTCCGCCTGGCAAGCACTTTGATATTTCAACGAAAACTTGTCAACCAGGTACAAATTGCCTTCAAGTAATGGCAAGTCCGATTTCGAATCCGACTTCGATTCCAATTACATCTCAGTGCATAGAAGGTGAATATATGCCTCATAAGTATGAGTGCAAGAAATATTACGAGTGCAAAGTCAATCGGAAGATCTTGCGTGAATGCAACGATGGAATGATCTTCAACGAGGCGTTACAAACATGCATTCTAGGTCAATGTTGAGATGATCCGATCGAAGGATAAATTTTTTGGAACATTATACGCAATCGTAAGTTATATCATTGACCATATAACCGATCTCGAATAATCACGACATACTTGTGCTCTGACTATTCAAATCAGAATAATTCTTGGGACACATAAATTACATACATATTATTACATTTTTATGTTATTAATATTTAAAATATATCAAGTGCTGTATTAATCATGTGTACAATATTAATTATATCTATAATAAAATTTCTAAAAAAATATAATTAAATTTTTATGTTATATTATTAAATATTACAGTATTTATTTTGTTTTCTTTTGTAAAAAATAATTATTCACAATATATTTACAGTATCATATATTTAAATAATTAAATAAATTTTTGTTAAAAAACATTTTAGATTAAATAAATTTGTCAATTAGTTAGTAGAAAATATAGAATATTTAATTTATAAAGAAAATAATATTCTACTAAGTAATAATAAAATAAAGATATTTATCCTTTAATCTATAAAATTATAGAAAAAAATTTTCAGATTGACAGGAATTTATAAACTCTCTCTCTTTCTCTCTCTCTCTCTCTCTCTCTCTCTCTCTCTCTCTCTCTCTCTTCAATATTCATGTGATATAATTCATATATTTTCGATTTGATAATTTTAATATTATTATGATTAAAATTTTTTTTATCCTTTTGATTTATTTCTTTCCTTTTTTTTATATGCCGATTTTCTATCATTATTTTTTATTTTCTATTCTTTATTATAATAGATCTAATGATATGTTTTATAATAAAATATATATGTTATTGAGGCTTGTTAGTGTTGATTATACTGTTATTACATTGGTATTTCTGTTATTGCAGGAAAAGAAAGTACACGCGTTACTTGTAACGCTCTTACTTTTTATCGTTGCTTTGTTATAATAAATATATAATAAATATATAACACCATTACTTTATAACAACATTATTTTATAGTAATAATTTAATAATGATGTTGAATTTTTTATGATGGTAATGGTAACATCAGAGTTGGAAAGGTCACTCATTAGTAAAAAAAAACTTTTTATTTGTAAGTAATTACATATTTTATTTGTCACTAACATAAAATGTAATTCGTCGATACGCGTTACAAGTTACTTATTATTTTTTTCGCAGTAAATAACGCGTAATAATGACAAGTTACTTTTCAAAATGACTTTTTTAATCTTTAGCGCAATCTCAGTTTATATAGTTAATTATCATTATAGTCATAAAAAATTACAACGTCATTATCAAATTATTATTATAAAAAAATAACGGTAAAAACTCTTCCATTCCCTGTTCTAATGCCTAGTGTCCTAGTGTCTCTCCCTAATATTGTTCCAGGTGAGGGCTACGGCGAGCCGTCCCTATGCATAAACAGCGATGTGAAGAAATATGATTACTGCGAAGTACTACAGATGCAGCGAAGAAGAGCAGGCTGCTCGAATATTGTTAAAATGATTAACATTTTAGCGAGATTAAAAAAAATGTACATGAATTCAATAGATATTGATTACGATAAAAATATCAAGTTCAAACCGGATAACTGCTCAGATTCTGATTCCTTAAAACGACGAAATTCCGTCTCAACTCACGAATGCGACTATAAATTATATTTAAGTGCGAAAATGGAAAGAAAAAAAATATACGATTGTATAGTTGAGGATACTATTTCGATATAATACTAATTTGAAACGCAATGTCATAGTAAATGTGGAAGATTGTAATGATTCCTAAGATACATTTAAGAATTTAGTATATCATTTTATCTTTATTTACCGAATGTTAAACAAATATAAAATCTAAGTACTCCCGGGCAAAAGTTTTGAACGTAGTCCTGCACATTAGACGCCGCATGGCAAAAGTTGAATTGATCGAGTTTATCTTTTTTCCTCAGGATGAAAGATGTATTTTCCGAAAAAGCAAGTGATTGTTTTACTATCGCATCGCATTTTGCCACAGGATAAACTACTGCGTCCATTGTGCAGCAAAATTCAAATAAAAATAGCTGGAACGATTGGCTGTAAATTACATCGATTTGAAAGTATAAAGAAGTTGAAAGTAAAGAAAAATAGAAAATTGCAACTTGCTAAAACTATACTGCTGTATTTATAGGAGTAGATAATTTTGTTAAGATATTTTAATATAAATCTGATAATCTAAGATTGTGTTGAAACTTTCTTATTATTTTACTCCATGATAGCATATGCTACATTGGATACATGATATGTTCCCAATTAAATAAAAGACTTATGAAGAGATGAAATTATAAAATGTTTACAGGATCACCTTATGAACTGAAATTAAATTGAATTGTAAAATATCTCTATTTTGCAATTTCCTCACAATAGTTAATATATTAACTTAAAAATTACTAAATAGCACAGTTTACCGCTAAATACGCGTGACGAGAGAGGATCGCCCAGGCGCCCATCGTTGTAGGTTGCTAAACTTGCGAGAATTGTTTATTACAAGTGGCATATTCTTGAGCACATATGAATAATTTTCACATATGAAAGTGAGTTTCTCGATTGTGATTGGTCGATTGTATACAGAATTGCTATTTTCATATGCGATATTTGTTCAAGAATAAAGCTCCTTGGCAACAACGAAAGAAAATATTTCTCCACAATCTTCACTCTAGGCAGTCAAAAGGAATCCCTTATAAAGATGCGTTCTGAAATTCACTGCCAGTGCTGAAACTATGATTGCAGCAGATTTGGACTAGAAACATAGGTATTCGCGTCCACCATTTTTATTCCTTTTCTCACTCCTTGCTCTGTCCCCATTCACTGAATTGTGACGGTCATTATAGGTTATGATTTATATTTGCTGCTTGAAATTTTGTAACTCTTTTCATTCCATTTTTGTTTTCAAAATCAGTTGAATATTTATCGTACTATTAGTGCAGGACCAGAAGAGTGTCTGACGGTCAGGTTATTTCTAGATAAGATGCCAAATATGTATGTCAATTTAAGAAAAAGATTGAAATTTCTCATCTGCGAGAAAAAGTGTAGTGATGTTTATTCACAAATCATGTATTTATTTTACACTACAAGTTATCGACGAATATTATCCGCAGAAAATTTAATACTCGAATACCTTTTTCTGATCTATTGATACAGTTTTCCGCAACGTAACAAGGCATTTTATACATTTTTTTGCCTTCGTTAATATATAATATTTCAATTTTTTTATATATTTCTTTTTTCTTAGTCTCTTAGTCTCTTAATCTTATGGTAAAATTTCGAAGTGCGGAAATACATAAATACGAAGCTACAAAGTTTCCAACAACTTAAAAGCTATAATTTATAACAACCGTAATGATTATAACCTTCTCAGCTCAGCGGCAGAGTGGGAACAGAGCAAGAAATGAAAGGAGTAAAAATGGCGAATATGCGAATACTCACGTTTATAATGCCTTATTTGAATGCTTTCAGCACTTTTCAGTATTTCTATTTTTATTTTATGTCTAATAAATAATAAAGGCTGTGATTAAAGTCTCGCTACAAATGCTTTGAAGTATTTAATGGATCAATTAGAAGAAAGAATTTTACAAACTGACCAGTTAAAAAATGCTTCAAAGTGTTCGCAGCATCGCGTTGACCGTACCCATAGACAGAATAATGATTACAAACACTTGCGCGTGAGCGTCTAAATCGACTACAGCTTATACAGTATACGTCACGTGTTATAGATTTTCAGCACTAAATATCGGCAGTAAATATCGGAACGCACTCTAGGCAGTCATATCATGCCGCGCGCTTACATTTGGTTGACGTCTTTGGCGGTAGGCCGGGCAGATTGCGGCGGCCGCAGCGGCAGATATGTATATACACAGAGTGGGTATAAAGAGAGTAATGCCAATGTCGCCAGTTAGCCAAAAGTCGCCATTTGATATCCTACATCCGGAGTATCTATAGGCCTGTTTTTTTGACTGAACTTTTGCACCAGTTTATCTTTCTTGTTTTTCTCTTCAGCAGAAAAGAAGAGGAAGATAGAATTGGTGCAAAAATTCAGCCAAAAAGAACAGGCCTTACATGAATAAGTCAAAAAGTGTGGTCAAAGATAGAGTTCCTCTATCTTTAAGAGACTAAAGATCGGAAAGACATCATTGCTGGGATGTCGTTCACCCGTATAAAGTACATTACACAAACTCATGTTTTCACTAACGCGTAAACAGTACGTGTATCAAACTTACGTTTTCACAACATATTACACTGTCCCAGACATGGCGCTGACCAACACGCGGATATCCAGCAAACGAGAATGGATTGAAATAAATTGAAATGAATTCAGATTTTCAGAAATATTGATTCACGAATGTTAAAATGAATGCTTTTTAATCTTGAATGCATTTTTATTCATTTATAGGAATTACATGGAGCATATCTCTATGCCTTTCAATCTAAAAATAATATTAGCTTTTTCTGTGCACACAACATTGTGAATATTGTTCAATTCAAAATTTTGAATAGGAAATATAGTTTTTCAATTCAATTGCATCCAATTGAATCTAATTGAACTCAATTGAATCCAATTAAATCCAAAACAAGTATTCGCTATTTAAAATGCATTCGGATAGAAAAAAATTTCAATTCTTTTCATCCATTCTCGTTTGCTAGAACTTCATGGTTTAATTCTTATTATAGGAATTAGAAAAGTGGTCATCTGAATAAAGATGCATTTACATGCAAGCGTCAAGCAACGGAAGCAGCAATCAGCTGGGCAATACGGGTAGTGAAAATATTATTAATTATATACAGTTTAGCATCGATTACCTCAAAAATCAATAAAATTTATTAAAAATCAATATTTATTAAAAATCAATAAAATTTATTTGACACGTTTTTGCATGAAATGAAAAAATTTGGCAGAAAAAAATGTCGCTCTGCCCCAAATCGAGATATTAAGTTAAAGTTGACTGCTGTTGAAATTAGGAAATCTGTCATAGAAATAAAATGAAGTCTATAATTATACTATTCCACATGAATTTCGACTTTCCACGCGAAGCGATTCTCACTCCCCTCCTCCCTCCCCAATCTGCAAAAGGGCACACGACTTCTATAGCTGCATTCGGCAATTTTGAGGCATCAGAGTGCTCTTTTTCTACAGTGACATATGCTATAATATAAGAATACTCCGACGCCTCAGATTTGCATTACCAAAGCAGCTTATAATTGTACTGTTGTATTGTTGTTGTTGAGATTAGAAAATCTGTCATATAGACAGTGGGATGTATAGTGATTATTGGTTTGGGGCGGCTATTTACCCACGTTTTTCACTAAGGATGTGTTCCGTTTCTTGCATGATGCGCATAGAAGCATAGAAGTTCGTTTCGTTTCTCTTCATGCACACTCTGCATGCATGATTCAACCTATCACCAATTGCATAACCCCGCCTCTTCCAGTGCATAAGACCGCATAAAGTGCTTCACCTCTCGAGCTGAAGTAGTTCATGCAGCTTATGCAACATTCAACATATTTTAGCGCGAAACTGATCATCGAACAAATCATGGATGGTTTGGTTGGGGCGAGTATGCTCAAAATCACTTAAGAGTTAAAAATACGTAAGTAGGATGCTCAGAATACCCAAAAATTTTTTTAATTTAACATTTCATATATACATGTATATTATATAATATATATATACGAGATATATAATACTCTATTACCAAAAAATTATGCGTATACTGATATGAAAATTTCGATTGAATACTGATATTTAATGTCCAATACTGTATTTGAATCTCGGTTTTGTGTATACCGCTATAGAATATCGATTTTTAGTCCCTGATTTATATAATACTGAAAAATTAATATATTGATATAATGATTAATATATTACCGCTACCTTTCATATCATTTTAAATTCCTGAATATAAAATAGTAGATTATGTAGAGGTTAAGTTTACATTAGTCAAGATAAGTAGAGGAAAGTAAAAATAACGAACTTTAAGGATGTTTTGTATGTATAATTGTAGCAAAAGTTCCTGAAATTCGATTTTGACGAATATGTGTTGAATGAATATGCTGTTTTCATATGGTTTGAATAATAAAGATTGTATTATATAGAATCTTATCATTTACTCATAACTAAAATGCAGAAATGTACTTTTGAATTTCTTCTTTGCTAATTATTTCTAAAAAAAATTAAAAATTTTTGACAGTATCTCAAATCTAATCTTAAAATTTTTATATTTTAAACTCTTATAACTTCAAGTTGCTTCACAATAAATCGATTTCGGATTTTGTTATAAGTGTCTGAACATGTAAGAATAATCTGTATGTAAGAATAATCTATAAAATTTTTGTTAAATTTTTAATATTTTAAAAATAGGTATTAAACATCCTTTTTGGATATTTTGATAATACGTTTTTATTTTTCTTTTCCTGCAGAATAAGATAAGAAGATAAGTGTTGCTCGAAAAATATAAATCTTCTTTTGTCAAAAAAGAAGATGTAACAGAAATTATTGAATGCATTTGTAATTCAGTCAATTTTAAATTGTTGTCCATGTTCACTGCATGAATTCACTGCGAATCCGTTCCGTTACTAAAACCACATGGAGTGTATTAGAGAAATGGAATGCACCCCTAGAAAAGAAAACCAGAAAAAAGAACTGATTCGAACGCCGCAGCTAACGCTTGCAACGCCACATGCTGCCATGCACTATTGCTCTTTGACAAAGTGGATATAAACTACATAGCAATATCCATTTTTCTTAAGGTTCATATTTGGTTTATATAATTGTGCTACATATAGCCTATATATAAACCATACTATATATAAACCAAATATCGATTTATTATTTTCAACCTTGAAAAGGGAACGATGTACCTTAAGAAAAGTGGATGTTGCTATGTAATTTACATCCACTTTGTCAGAGGGCAATAGTGCGCGGCAGCATTTTGCGGTTACAAGTTTTGGGCCGTCATGTCCTCTCTCAGGTTTCTCTTTGATATCATAGAACGAAAGCGACATCTCGTTCGAATTCAGATGATCACTTTGACCACGCTGTTTGCCTCGTTCACATAAATTCGGTCTCCTCTTCTCTACATTCCAAAGTAAGTGTATATGGATAATTAGAGTTATTATATAATGAGATTTGAAACAACAAATCGAAAGGATACCATTGCTGAGATCTCGTTTATACTTAGGGCTGATTGTTCCACTTTTTGATAAATTTTACCTGTTAGGTAAATCTAGCAACCGCGCATATAATTGGGTAATCTTTCTATCCAACAAGTAAAATTTACCAAAGATGAAACAACCGAGCCTTACACGTATAGAGGACATTACACGACTTACGTTTTCATTAATACGTACATGCACCGATAGGAATGGTGTCCTCTGGCATTTGATGCGCGGCATTATATACCGAAACGCATACATGTTACTGAAAACGCGGAAGTGGCAAGGAGCGCGAAGAGAAAAAGTAGTGCTCTGATATTCTGTCCTTAGCGCAAAGCACATGATTAAGAGAGAAAGCGTAATTGGACATGATGTCAGCTCGCGGTATCCTTTTGCTGTCTCACACATTTGTTATTTGTACGAGTGAGATATCTCTGTATCTCTCGCTGGTCAATATTAATAATAATACTTTTATTAAGCACAAAATGTTATAATTATGCATAAAAGTTTTTAATACTGTAAAAAATTTCTGTGCATAATTATAACGTTACGTGTAATTTTGAGACTCATTGTAATAACTTTGCATTTATAAATTTGCAATATGCAAATGAAATTAATATTTTGTAACAAGATCACAGAGATAAATTTACAGTTAAATATAATAAGAACATATTATAAGAACATATAATAAAATAATTAAAAAAAATATGATATAATATATACATATTTTTTATGAATTCAAATTTTACAATACAAACACACGAATTCACTAACACATCGCACTCAGGATCAATCCCGAGGTGAATCGGTTTTGTCTTGAGTCTCATTATAGTGACTCTATGAGTAACGAGTAGTGTTCCTCTAATCAGAGCAGGTATATATTCCGAATCGGGTTAGTTTAGCTTATTTTTTCCAAACTCATCGGCCGTTAAACTCAGCTACTGGCTTCTATTGGTTATAAATTTTGACAACCGACAGATTCGGAACACTTCTTGGTTTAATTACAGAACTGTCAACATCTAAGGGAAAAATAAGCTAAGTTAATTCGATTTGGAATACATCCAGAGCTTATACTACTAGATGGGAAATACGGACGTCGAACAAGATAGATAGAAGATGTATTTCTATCCTCTTCTATCCTCTTTTGGCACATGCGCAGAAAAAAGAAAAGTTACTGAACAGGACAGAAATATACATCTTCTGTCTCTCGTAGCGTATTTGATTTATTGACTCGATTCCGAGATTTATTCTTTTTAGCTGCATTTCTTGCACAATTTAGCTCTTCTTTTGCAGCTAAACAGAACAGATCATTGATTCGGGTCGAGTCAGTAAATTGAATACGCCATCAGTCTTGCTTACACTTTCCACTCATTGCTTGGATAGGTCTTTCCCTTTTTAGTATAAGCTCTATGAATCAGAATCTGGCCACTTGAAGTGGCAGTTATTTTTCATCAAAATGCATGCGAGAGAGAAAAATCATGCTATGACTATCTCATTTCATTTCACAGTGATGAATTGCAGCTCTATAGAGACTTTCTATAAACTTCATTTTGACGAACATTCTGGCACGTTCGAGCAACTAACTGGCGATTAAAATTTAAAAAATTTAAAAATTTAGTAATATCTAATCATAAATATTGCAACAGCAAGTTCATGCATCATACATTTAAAGTAAAAGCATAATGTATTTTTATTATGCATTTAAATGGAATGGATAAAAAATGTTGGACCAAACAGGAGAGAAAGTGATCAGACTCTGATTAAAAGGATATTAGTATTGTTCGTTTTGTCTCTTGAGAGCTGTTCAGGGTCGTTCCGAATGAACCGTACTTGAAATATAGGATTCACACTACGAGCCGTTATACGACATCTGACATTCTTTGTTATGATGAATGTCGAACGTCGTATGACGAATGTCATACATAACGAATCCTACATTTCAAGTAGCTGGGTTAGAATCCCTGTAATCTATAATCCATTTTACATAAATTGTATAGTCGCATAACCATATACATAAAGAAAATTATCCAATCATATTTTTGTCATAAAGGTAAACGTAAAATACGATTGGATGATTTTCTTTATGCATATGTTTATGTTATGTAAGTTTATGCGGAATGGCCCTAAGAATCAAGTCATGAGGAGTACAAATCTCCTGATTGATTATTGGATTTCGAGTCCCTTTCAGCCATTTATGGAATTTTCGATGTAGTGAATCTGTAAATTGGTGTGAGCAACTGTTCATGATGTCGTGAACGCGAAATCAGACTATCAACTGTCAACTATGGTGGAATTGCTGTTTCCGGTATTAGATCCGGTAATGACGTCCTTCCGCTCTTGTGTCTTAACTCTTCCTAGAGAAATTCTACGCTGGAGCGACCTCGAGCAGCTCTCGAGAGACAAAACGAACAATGCTTATATAAGAGGAATTTCGTCATTCGAACCTTGTCGCCTACCGAATATTACCAATACCAATTTAGAAATCTGATTTTGACTTTTCAAAGCCTAGTTTGGTCTCTTGTTCTTCATGAGTGAAAGGCAGATAAGTGGATGCAGAGAGAATTGAGTGGAGAATGGAGCGGATTCACCCGGAAGCCGCCATTTATACCGTTGAAGTAAATAGGAGATATGGTAGGAGTGTAATGGAACATACGGTGCTGCACACACTAGTATTGTACTGCACTGGTATTGTGTGACATATGTGTACGTACACACACATGCTCTTTTGCGGAAATGCACTATAAATGGCGGAATCAATCAGAGAAAAGGAACACTTTCTACTCCATTCTTTCTTGATTCTCTTTGAATGGATAAACATTCTTTCTCTGTTTACTAAGTCTGATTGGTTGGAATAGTACTGTTGGATCAATAATAATTAAGTTTAATAAAGAGAAAGAACGTTCATTCATTTATCTGTCTCTCACTCTACTCGCGTTTTTACTCTCACCATGGGCCATCGGTAATTCATTCTATATGTCGATGGTTTTAAATAGAATCCTTATAACAGAGTCTAGACAATACTGATTGAATAGTTAATTGACGCTATCGTTAACTAGCGACGTCAATGGCAAGGATAATCCTGGAAGAAAGCGCGGCTCTCATTGACTGCCATTAACGATAATTGTCGATAAAATGTTTAGAGAATCCCGCAACAGCATAGATTAGATTAGATAGATAGATTAGATTATACATATTATACAGATATATCATTATATTGATGATTACAAAACATATTAATACGCTGTCAGACATATTTTTGCTCGCTTGTACAATTCTACTGTATCTTTCATCTTGAATCATTTAAATAGTTTGAATTCAATTCTTTTGTCACGTATAACAGCAGACATTTGATTGCGCGGCAAACACGGCGATACATTTCCGATTTTGACTGTTAATGGCGGACAGGCATGCGCGCAAATGCGGTGTCTAGACTCTTTTATAGGGACTCTAGTTTTAAAGCAATCTCATTTTGTTTTATCCAAATTTTCTTTATTTACCAATGACTGCGATCAGCAGGGTATCAATCATGAAACTTTATCTCTAGAATGGAAAGTGAAAAGTGAAAAATTTCTCCATTAATTTCAATGGTGAAAATTTTCACTTTTCACTTTTCATCCTATAAAGTTTCATGCTTGATATCCAGAATGTTTACTTTGCAACTGTTGGAGGTTTTCTTCGCGCTGATTGAGTTATGCTTTTAGATTAAGAGAAATAGTCCAATCTCAGCAGAGAATCATAAAACGGTTGCAAAATTGTTGTGTTCTGCTGAACGCAGCCAATGGCATGTGAGAAACTTCAACGCGTCATTTATCACTTATGACGTTACTATTTCAATATGGCCGCGGCGACTAATCGAAACTTTAGGTCCTACGCGTAATGAAGAAAAAATAAAATAAATATTAAGATATTAACATATCAGAAACATAATATTCCAGTGTCTGATAGGTTGAAATTTTAATACTTATTTCTGTTTTTTAATATTTCTTCTATTATGCAACTTCTTATTCGTTAGCGATTTGGTATTTTATGTAGGCTATTTTGTGTGTGCATTTACATGAGCAGACTCTTCTTTCTAGGAACGTTAGTAGCAAAAAGTATTGCGTACGATTCGAAAGAGGTCTAGAGAGAAAGATAGATATAGAGAAAGAGTCAAGAAGGAGAGAGTAGGTGAAGGCGAAGAGCGAGACAGAAGAGTGCGTGCAGCGTGATATAGTATAGGGTGTGAGGCAGACGCGAGCGGCGAGAGTGACCGGCGGGCGTGACGGTTGCAGTCGCGCGTTTTTTCATAGTCGCGAATTGTGAAATAATCGTCAGCAAAACGGCTGCGGGTAAAAAGTCGGCCAAGAAGATGGCGGATTCCGAGGAACTGGAGGTGAGTGGGTGCGCGTTATAAAGGGAGCAGGTGCACAGCTGCACGAGAGAAACGCTGTACATACTACGGCTTTCTCATCATGTGAGGATTCCGCGTCGCGTTGTCTGGTATCGCGCGTCGATTTCCGAGATTATCTGAGAGGAAATGATTCGATTGATCTTCTCTGCAGCAAATTAACCGAGTTCGCGTCGCTAAAGGAGTCGGTTTAATTTTCTACTATCCAGCTTATTTTAATCCCTTCCAGTCCCTTCGCGCTGTGTTGCAGCCCCCGTGCCGTGCCTAATTCCGTGGATGCGTGCTTCGTGCTATGCACGCCCTCGGTGCGTGCCGGGTCGACTTTGTTCGCTGGCGCGTGTTCTGCGAGTTGTCGGACAGTTGGTGTCTGTTACGATTACGCAGTGCGAAACTGCTGCGGATTTACTTCACGCTGGATCAGGGACATTACTGGTAGATCGCACTGACAGGGGCGACGGGCACAATCCTAGGAATTCGGGAGATCCGCGACTCCGGCGGTTCACAACGTATTCGCGCGTGGAGATACAATGGGTAACCTCTAACTTAACCGTCCGTTTTTCTACGGCGTTTCGCTGGAATGGAATGGAACATTGTTATTTTGGATTTCGTTCGCGTGACATTGCGACTGTCGCAATACTTGCGTGACGTCGTGTTATTTTTGTGACACTAGCTATTATTTTTGTAATGTAAATACCCAAGTGAGTTGGACATGTGCACAGTGAGATACTCTTTTGTGATTGGCTCATTTAAAGTACTAAAAAAAAAATTTCTAATGTATACATTCTGTGACAATTTTTGTTGAGAAGAAGCACTTGTTGATTTGTAGTAACGTTTTCAACACATACATTATAATTTGTCACCATCATTCGTGAAAGATTATACTAGGAGGACATAAGGGGAAATGGATGTTCTGATTGCAGAGTATGGTATTAAGTTTTCGAGTGTCTGAGCTTCAGATGCTTCTTGGTTTCGCCGGTAGAAATAAGTCCGGCAGAAAGAACGAGTTGCAAGCTCGTGCATTGGAATTATTGCGCTTAAGATCACACCCAGCTATCCGGCTTAAAATACGTGAATTGTATAAAACAATACAGTAAGTGGAAAACTGCAAGTGGAAAGTCTGTACATTGCTTTTTTTTACAAGTTATACGCATAGTTCTGGTTATTTCAATATGGATACTTCAATGTTCCCAAAGAAATTAACAGAGTAGCTGAGTTCGGTTTTGCAAATCAGAGGCATCTGTATCATTATTCTGTCATAATCATTATTCTGTAATAATCTTATGTTTATTACCGAATTTGATGAACAAAAATGGAATGAGTATGGATGTCTTCGATTTGTAAAAAAAAATATAGCTAATAAGTGAAATAAAGAAGAATCAGTCGTCATATTGAAAAAATACACTTTAGATTATTTTTGTTGTTCCAAGTACAAAAGGAAATCTTTTTTCTAGGGCTGATCAAATGGCAACACATCAAATGTATGGGCAAACTGGTAGTTCCTCTGAGCCACAAATTGACCAAAATATGCATAATCGAAATTATTATTCAACAAGGTATTTTTATTGCTCATTGATACACTTTTACTTATATATATATATTTCAAAATGAAAATATATCTAATAAAAATATATATTTTATCAAGGCAAGCGATTAGCCAACAACAACAGCAACAAGCATCAATTTCTGCTGGGAAAGAATTAACTCCTGCGCATCAAGCATCCTTACCTCAAGCACCTAGGACCAATCCAGTATATCAATCCACTGGTTACTCTAATGTAACCCCACAGGTAAGCAAAAGTTTATTATTTCTTTAATTTACATGAAAATTTGATATTAGAAATGAATTTCCTTGTTATATAATTCATAAGAAATAAAGATTTATGATTATTTTTTGCTATTTATGAATTATATTAGAGATATTTTAAATAGACAAACATTAATGAAAGACTACTAAATGTAACGCGCAGTTAATTACATTAATGTATAATCAGATTTGCAATAAAAGTTGTACTTACTTCATACTTTTACTTCATATTTCGTATTCCACATGAAAAATCAAAAGCTTTTGCATCATTCGAGCTATTTTCAGCGATTAAAAGGATTGATTCCACATTATTTCTCATTTTAATGTATACATGGATAAGCAATCTTCTTAATCTTCTATTAAAGCAAGCTTCTTCATTAGTTATTACGATAACTGATATGTTGTTGGTTTTGTTATTGCATATACTTAGCTAGTAGCTGGAGAAACTTGTTTTAATTAAGATTCCTGAGTAGTCGCGACGGCCATGTTGGAATCGTGATGTCAGAAGCGAGTAATGACATGTTAATTTATGCTGCAAGCTATTTGTAAATAAAGACAATTTGGATAAATTTAAATGACAAGATTGCTTTAATTATAATCACCCGTTTCATTTAGTATCTCCCAGACCTTGACCTTTAATTATTTCTCTAAGTATTTTTAACAACCTAATTTGTATTGTTAGATGATTCCATAATTTTAAAAATGGACAGAAACTGTTCTTTTTTCCTTTAATAGTCAGTAAATGGTTGTAAAAGACAGGTAAAGTGAGTCTAATTTCGGGCAGAAACACATTATTGAAATGAATTAAATGCTTTTACGTATCAAATTCCAGGATAACTGTATCGTTTCTGCCTACTTTTAAGATTTTCATAAGTACAAGTCATGTTACATTTTCATAATTAAACAAATAACGAAATGACATGCAGCAAAAATTTTGTTGTAAAAACGTCATTTTTCCATGTCTAGAAGTTCAGCCATTTATCGTGGCGAGGCGCTGTAACACACACGCACGCACGCACGCACGCAAAAGCACGAGCCTATGTATATGTGCTTGCTTTCGGCACGCCGAGAGCACATATACATGGGTTCGTGCTTGTGTATATGGCTACCGATTTCAAGCCAAGCCACTGATTTTGAATCGCATGCTGACTACTCAGGAGCCTTAAGAAGATTGCTTACTGATAGGAATGAGAAATAATGCGGAATCTATGACTGCGTTTATACCATGCCTAGTTCGCGATCTATACAATAGATGTTCAGTTAGAGATGTAAAATTACCGTCAAATTAAATTTAATAATTACTTACAGTAAAATTATGATAAAATGATAATTTATTGATAATTTTGATAAAAATTTATTTCTTTTATAATTTTATGCACAAATAGGTTTTATTTCACATTAATGCATAATATTCTTTTAATATTCTCATCGAGAATATAAATTGTTGATAGAATAATAATGACTTCACTAAATGTAAACGTAAAATCTAATCGATGCTAAAATGCGTTTTCAGTATATGATTCCCTAGAGATTTAATACAGATTAAAAAAAGAGAAAGATGCAAATTAAAAATTCCAGTATATTTTTTACATAATTCTTTGTTTTATATTTTAAAATCTAGCTTTTTACTAAATTACTTAAAATTATTCTATATTTCTATTTAGATTCCGGCAATAGTGCAATTATAGAAAGATTATTTTATTTTTGATGTATAATTGTGTCTTTGTTTTTACTTTTTACTTTAATAAAAATTTTAATAGTCCAGTTAAAATAGTAAGCAAATAAATGAAAGTTTTATAAATTTAATTGTAAAATAAAAAATATAAAAATACAAATAAAAAAAATCAAAATATGTTTACTGTATTTACAAAATACAAAATAATTTTACTGTATTTGTTTCATTTTTTAGAATCCTAATAAAAAAGCTTATTTGAAGTTTCTTTAGTTTAGACTATGTACCTAATCTTTTGTATTTAATTGTATTTAATATATAATTATTAAAATAATTAATATTACATATTGGTATATAATATATTGTATATTAATGTGTAATATCAAAATGAAAATATTAGTTAAAATAAAGCGTTTTAAATTTAATAATTGGAGATTAAATGTTTGGCATCAAATTTTATTTTTATAATTTTTTAAAAATTTTATCAGCCTCCAAAAATTATTGACTAATTTACCGTAATTTACCGAATAAATTATCGTAAAATTTGATCATTTTAGATCTCTCTAGATCTCCTTATTTATCTTGTAGAAAAACAAGGTTAAACAAAGACACTTATCGTATAAACTATAGATCATGGACTAAGCGCTCGGTATAAACATAAAGTTTTTAATCGTTGAATATGGCTTGAATGAAGCTGAAACATTTGATTTTTCGTGTGAAGTATATACAAAATATAAAATAAATACATATTTATTTTTATTTAATCTTATTGCATATTAATTAGTGCTATTATCCTCAATTGCCTTATATATTTATTGTATTTTATTTTCTTTATTTAGATATCGAAGAGCCATTTTTTAAAAATGATTTTATTTTAAATATTTTTTTCAGCGTACTACAAGTACGGCATATAGTCCATATCAGCAGTCTGTATACCCAGCCAAAGTTTTACCAGGTCCATTACAAATACAACCTACAAGCCAATATCCAGTTCATCCAGATGTTAGATTGAAGAAACTTCCATTTTTTGACTTATTAGGTGAATTATTGAAACCTTCTAGTTTAATGCCACAGGGAACGCTGAGACTGCAGGAAAACACATTCCTGTTTCATTTGACACCACAACAAGCGACAGATATAGCAAGCTCACGTGATTGTCGAGCTGGCAGTAAAATGGACTATGTTGTACAGGTGTGTTAAGATTTAATGTATAGAACTTTAAATCTTTATAATAAAAAAGAACAGTTAAAAAATGTTTTGTTATATTATTAGTAGGTTTATGAATCTCATTTAATTTAATTATAATTAGGTACAAATGCGATTCTGTTTACAAGAAACATCATGCGAGCAGGAAGATTATTTTCCTCCAAACATTGCAGTAAAAGTTAATGGAAAATTATGTCCTTTACCGGTACGTCAAACCAAATTTATACATATCTTTTTTCAAAATTATACATGTAAGTACAAGTTTTATTTGAATTAAACAATAGTAAATTTATTTAAATATAAATAGAACTTTTAAGTTCGCTACTCAATGAATGCACAAAAGATTTTGTTTATACGTAAATGACAATTAAATTATTATTCTAGAAAATAACAAATGTTAAGAAAATGTAATAAATATTTTTTTTAGAATCCTATACCCACTAATAAACCAAGTGTAGAGCCAAAGAGACCACCACGGCCTGTCAATATTAGTCCTTTAGTGAAATTGTCACCTACTGTTGGAAACGAGATTCGTGTTACATGGTCGGCTGATTATGGTAGACGATACGCAATTGCAATATACCTCGTCAGAAAATTATCCAGCGCGGAATTACTTAGTAGATTAAAAAATAGAGGTGTAAGACATTCCGACTATACCAGAGGATTAAGTAAGCAATTAATTTTTGGTCATAAACAGTATGAAAATAATAGCAAACAATTTTTTATGACGGAAATATAATTTATTTTACAGTTAAGGAGAAATTAAATGAAGATGCGGATAGTGAAATAGCTACAACGTCATTGAGGGTATCATTAGCTTGTCCTCTAGGAAAAATGAGAATGTGTACGCCATGTCGCGCATCGACATGTTCTCATTTACAGTGTTTCGATGCTTCTTTATTCCTTCAAATGAATGAACGAAAACCTACCTGGAATTGTCCAGTTTGTGACAAGGCGGCGCTTTATGATAATCTTGTAATTGATGGATATTTTCAAGAAGTTCTTAATTCAAATAAGTTATTGCCAGACGTAAATGAGATTCAATTATTGCAAGATGGTTCATGGGAGAATTTAGTACTGAAAAAAGAAAAAGATAGAGATAAGGATAAAGATAAAGAAAAAAGCGAAATAAAGACTGCGACTGATTCACGAGATAATAAAATCGATGTAGACACAGTGGATTTAGGTGAGAGGAAAATACTTGATAGAATATTGCAAAAGCTTAAAAGATTTATCAAATACACTATACTTTATAGTATAGTCACCCAATAGTACTCTAAATGAAAAGATAAATCTTTGAAATTTATAACAATTTAATTGAACAGATACATATTATTAAATTTTTTTTTTAATAAGTTCAGTAATATGATCTGTCTAATATACATTTAGCAGTAGTTGGATCAAAATGAAGGTGGGCGGGCATGAAATGAGGTCATTCATAATTAATATATTCTAATCATTAATTAGATAATTTCTAATCATTAATTAGATCTTGCGGGGCCTTTTTTTCAGTCTATGGAATATTTTCCTGGGATTCATTAGTTGTGATGCATTACGATGGGCTTGAATTTTGTATGGTTTAGTTTTGATTTTAATTTCTTCTTTGACTTGAATGGGAATGTTGAGATCATGGTGGAATCTATTGTTATATACCACTGTGAGTTGGTGATCATTCAAAGTATTTTGACTTGGAAGATCTCAATATTCAAATTGACAGTTATATCCCATAATTGCACTCCATAGGTTTAGATAGATATAATTGTGCATTTGTAGAGCAATAATTTGTTTTCAAGAGAGAGTTGTGAATTCCTACACATGAGTCAGTAAAATTTCCTTAGCATCCATTGCTTTCCTCTTAGTAAAGATATGTTTTTATCAAGTGAGTCATCTATCTGGATAGAGTCCCAGGTATTTTTGGCTTCATTAACTTGAGGAATTTGTATACCATTAAGATTTAGTTGGACAAGTTTCTTGTCTGGGTAAACGTCACGTATATAGATTTTGATTCATTAGCTTTGATTCGCCAGTTTTTGAATCATTTTGATATATTATCGAGATTTTTCTGCAGTTTAGTGGATGCCTTAGCTAGAGGTCTGCAAAACATCTTCAACTCAGGCTCGAGTTCGATAGTTCTATATTTCTCAAACTTGATGTTTACTAGAAGGAGTGGGGAAGAAAAAAGCCTAAGTTCATCGAGCTTATTAAATTCGAGAGAATTCGATACGAATTCGAATCGTTTAGGCTCGAGACAATACACAGTCAATATTACTTAAAATCAAAAGAATGTTACCTTATTTTTACCCGCCTCAGGAAGAGGCCTTTTCGTAATATTCTTTTTTTTCGAAGTAATAGGACATCAGATATGTAACTTACACAACACACACGTGTGCGCGCGCCTGCACGCACATGAACACTGCGTTAATAAAATTTCTCTCTCTAAATGCACTACTGGGTATTCTATTTTAACTTTGACCTCGAAATATCTCAAAAATTATAAAAGATACAGAAAAATATTTTGGATAACAAAATCTCTTCAAAATGATTAACCCAAAGTGATTAAATTATAGTGTTTTGAAAAGGTTTCGAGAAGATTAGATTATTATTTTATTAGATTATTATTTTACTGTTATATATAATGAATACTCTTTTTATTTACAATTATTATTTTCTTTACAATATTTTAATCAAACAATTAAAAATTCTGTAATCAGAGCTTTTTTATACAACATGCATACATAATTTGTGTCAATAGCATTAATAACAGTAATAACATCTTTTTGAACTCTTATATTCATGCGATACTATTGTTTTTATAATATCGATTTTAAGAAACATCGACTGTTTCAATTCAAAACATCTTAAGCCATATCGAGCTTCAGACTAGACAGAAGCTCGAGCTCGACAGTTCGAATTTCTTTTCAAGCTTGAGTCTGAAGTTACAACATATACGACACGCCTCTAACTTCAGCTGAATTAGCAATAGTCAAAACTGCAGTATTGTCCCGTTGTCACGCTTTTAGTAAGAGGAAGGTCGAATGTAAATAAAGTGTAGAACAAACCCAGAACTCTACCTTGTGGAACGCCAGCTTGAATTTCGTAAAGTAGCGTTTGGTAACTTCATCTTTCTGCTTAACAAAGAAACTAAGATATGATTTCATAAAATTGTTTATTGGGATAATAGTTTATTGGGAGCTATTTTTAGTCTTATATAAAAGATCTTGCCAGACTCGGTCGAAGGCTTGTGATATATTAAAAAACATTGCAGAACAGTATTTTTTTTGTTCAAATGTTGAGTTTACCTTTTCTACAAATCTATGAATTTGCTCGATTGTTACTGTGCTTTTGCCTAAAGCCGAATTAGTTTGGAATTTATATATAATTTTTCTCTATTATCGGCATAAGTCTTTTTAGAAAGAGAATTTCCAGCATTTTAGAAGGAATTGGAAGAAGGCTTATTGGATGATACAATTTAACATTGTTAGAGCATTTTCCAGGTTTGAGAATCATGATTACTTGGATTACTTTCTACTGCTGAGAAATAAATCTTCTTCTTATTACCTCTGTGTTGTAGAGTAAAATATAGGTAATACCGTCTTTGGGAAGTTCCTTCAGAATTTTAGCGATGATCAAATCGTAACCTGCAGCTTTACGTAGGTTTAATTTGTTTAGATTACGTTTGGATTACTTCGTTTTTTGAGAACTTATAGGTAAATCCAGTTGATGAGTTTGATTCAGGTAATTAATCACTTCCTCCATTTTATTAGTATCTCCTTGGAAAGAATTAGATGTGAAGACATCTTGAAGATATGCTGCAAATGTGGTAGTTTTTTCACTATCGTTTTTCGTCCATGTGCCATTAGCTTTTCTAATAGGTGGTTTAGTAAATATGGATTTTTTTTTAAGTTTTCCTGTCGCTTTCTATAGGGAATCGATTGCTGCTGTTATGTTTAAGTTTCTAAGATATGTTTGGATTCTCTGGTTTTTATCGTTGTGTAATAATTTAAGCTTTGTTGTAATTGAATTTAATCCAGTGTCTTGTTGCTGGGGAATCTGGTTTGCTGTCATCGCTTCCTTGCTTTCCTTTTTTTTTATTGTCTGAGAGTGCATAGATTTTATGTCATTTGAATACGAGTTGAACGGTGTAGAATTCCAAGCTAATTGTTGTTCGCAACTATTGAAATGTTCCGCATCTTCTATAATGTCATCGGTCTTCAATGATAGAAGATTGTTTCATGTTTGATCTGTTGAATGTACTGGCTGAGCCAATAATTGTTGAGTTTTATCTGTTTGAAGTTTCTTGTCATTATTTCAGGACTATTGTGCTGCCTTTTTTTTTAACTTTTTTCCAGTTACTATTAATAGTAGTATTAACCTGACGATCTGTATTCGTGTTCATGTGATTTTTTTTTTATGTTTGTTGACCTTCTTCTACTAATTGATTGATGTTTGTAAAGCCATTAAAGGATGAAAAACGTTGTCTTTCGGACAAGATGCTTTTTTCGCGAGACTAACGAAGTGTAAAGTGTATAGTTGAATGGAGTAGAGTCCTGCTCATTTTGATCATTATTGCCATCATAGTTGTTAGGTTTCTGATTCATATTATTATTGGAAAGCAATGATTGGCTTTTTCCTCCTTCCTTGGGGCCAACCTCTGAAGAGGATGGATTGTCCGAGTTATTGCTTGGAATACCACTTGGGATAGATTCTGCCGAGATTGTTTTCTTTATTGCTAAATTTTGTTGCTAGTTTGATTCACCCCGGGTATCTTATTTCCCCGATACTTTCCGGTAAGCCGGAGCATTCCCCAATGCGCCATCAGAGGAGGCGCTCGATGGACTAGCAATCCCACACGGGACTATTGAATTTGGTATTATTAATATGAATAAATTATTTATAAAAGAATAATTAAATATAAAATAAAAATAAAATTTTTTTATGATCTAAATGGTGTTATATTTTATAGATTCTATTTATTTTTCTGAAATTCGATATTTGTACTTTAGTTCTGTATTATTTATAAAGATCTTTGCCTAAGACAACAGAATAATGGGACAAATCAATTGGCATAAAGAAAATACGTAATTGCTTATTTAAAAAATTATCCATTTTGTTTATATGTATATTTTAAAGCAACTATGTTTTCTTGACCTCAATTATATTTATCACGATTTTTTTTATTATTCTGTTCATAAAAAGTATCAAAAAATTAATATATAATTTACAAGATATTTAATATTTCATGTCAATATATGTTAAAATAAAATATAAAATATCTTGTAAATTATTAGTTTTTTGATATCCTTATCTTAATATTTGTATATGTGGAATAATTAGAAAAAATCGTATTTTTATTTAATAAAGAGGATCTTCATATCTTTTTGACGCCTCTACTCAGAAAGAACAAATTAAAATTTCCTTTGAAATTATTTTACTTTCATCTGAAACATTTTGTTTGTCTTATGTATTTTTCAAGAGATTTATTTACTTGGGGCAATTAAAATGGGATACTCTGTATATAGTTTTTTCAATATTTTATTTTACATTAAACAATAAACGTTATATATAATATGACGTTTTGTTTATTTGTTCAGATGAAAGCAATCCTCCGGCACCAAAGGAGAAGAAACGTGCTGTCGTTATCGATTTGATATCAGATAGTGATGATGACGATGAGGATAACACGCCGACACAAAGTACAAAGAAACCAGCCAGTGGCATTTCATCGCCAAAGAAATCACAGACTAGCTCCATTAGTAGTACAAGCGAATCGCCAGAATTAATGATAATCGATTTAGAATAAAGAATTGTTTGATATAGAATTTTTTGTAAAAACTATATTTTCCTTTATAAAGAAAAAAAATCTTGATATTTTTTTTTCTCTTTATATACTCAGTCAGCATGTTTGTATGACATTAAGTTATAATTTATTACTTTCGAGGAAATATAAAATAAATAAAGATGTTCATTTATTGTAACTTTAATAACGTTCCATTCTCAAATATACAAATACATCTCATATATTTTATTCAATTTTATTTGGCAAACAGTGTAATGCTAAAATTACGTTTGGCGAGACTGCGATAAGCAAATATTGTAATAGAATTTTATTTTGACCGATGATGTGATCACTGTGGAATAATTATGTAACTGAAAATAAAGTTACCTTTGTTTTTTGTAACACAAACTTCTTGTTAATCTCGACATAAGATCTTGCGTATATAAGCTATCTAATTCATACTTTATTTATCATTTCATTTTCGCTATGTTCGATTATAGATTTAGCGCATGGAAGAAATATAACAGTGCTTTTTTTTCATTTAATGAGAATTAAAATTACTTGGTCTCATATTGCAATTATATTGGATTATTGCAATTATATTATTATGATACCAAAAAGCGAAAAACGTAATTATTTCCTTGCATTGTATGTCAAAATAAATCCATTTTGTGCATGTCACCATTGGTGATAATACATGTAAATAATAAAATATATCGACATTTTTTAAACTGTTCTACGATATTAAATAAATGTAATTAATTTTATATTTTTTTATATTAATCAAAATAAATTAATATGTACAATTACTTATTAAAAGACAATAGTGTATTCTCTATAATTCTTGTGTAGTATTTTGCAAAGGATCCCACATACACAAAAACTTAATTTTTTTAATTTTTGATTTTCAGTGAAATTGATTTAAATTAATATAGGTTTAGTTATAATATGTTATAGTTTTTGCTTCATTGATTAAATATTTCCCTAAGCAAAATCATAAAAACAGATTTTGCTGTAGCACTATTGAAGATCGCTATTTTCCGATCTAATTGGACTGGAAAATATCTTTGTCTAATAAACTATTCATTTTTTACTTTTATGCACAAACTAATGAAATGATGTAAAGAAAATGCTCCAAATAGCACATAAGCGCCTATAAAGTACAAAACATTAAGAAAGTTCTAAAAAGCGTATATAAGCGTTTCTTTTAATGCTTTGCAGGTGCTGTTGTGTTACTTAGGACATAGTTGCTTTTCAAAAAAATTATGCAATTTACAATGTGCAAGACTACCTGTGACAGTTGAGCAGATTCACGCCGCAAGACGCGCCTGTGCGCACAGTGAGTCGCGCGCATTCAGCATTAGCCAGCTTCGTGCCGTGTCCTCCAGAGGGCGACGAGCTCGAGCGTGAATTCATGCTTAAGATTCCACGGAGAGAGTACATAAAGAGGCTCATGTACGACCCGAAACAAGTGTGGGTCGTGATGCTAGATACGTCTCGCACTTGCGCCTGCGCGTTGTTTACAGCTTTCCGCGCAGTATTGTAATCATCAAGTTAGGTTAAAGTAACGATGTGGTGCCGTGTGGACCGCGAACTCCATGAAGTCTGCGCGCTAAACGCGCCGGACAATAGGAAATGCGAGAAATCCCAAGAGGAAAATAGAAATGAGGCAAAGTATTTTAAATCAGAAAATGAATCACAAATGGAGTTAGAAAAAAAGATCCAAAAAAGGTACCTATCCGAAAATTTAGCAGATCTTGGTTAGACGAAAATATTTTTAAAGGTTGGTAAAATTTGTAATATTTTGCTTAAATATTGTTGATATAATTTATCAAGGCATGCCGAATCAGCTTCTCATATAGATAACGTAAATAGTGTTAATGTAAAAATTGATATCTTACAATGAGAGATATGTCTAATTTCTATATATTTATAATTCTATTTTTCTTTGGGACGAGTAAGGACGTCAGTTTCACAAACGGATTAAATACTCTATTGGCGCTTTAGACTGCACACATACGCGAGTGCGGGGCATGTCTGGCATCTGGTTCTGAGTTTTTCGCCCAGTTGGAACGATTCCAGGAGTTCTCAAGCGACATCTATCGTATCCTAGAATCGCATCTTAGGCAATTCCCTCTGAGGTCGGCATAACTACTCGGATGTACATCAGGAGACCAGAAGGATCTTAATAACCTCTTAATGGACGAGAGACGAAGAAGACGAACAGTTAGTGGTTTCTTCAAGGCACTCAAGATTTGTCAGCTGTCTTTGAGGTACCCGACCCAGCGAGGTTAGCAGTCTCCGGATATCATGGGGCATCTGACCAACGAGATGCATCATCAACCTGAATATCTGCAGAGCAATGCAGACGATAGGATCAACAGTGCTCACCAAAACATCTAATATCAACGTCAGCCTTTGACAACATATTCAAGAAGTGAATGGAAGCGATCTGGTCTCAGTCATAGGCGTTAGCGACAAGCAACCGTCGCTGTCGGTCCAAATTTCTCAAATCTTGTTTATACACAACTACATTGTCCTTATCAAGATGATATAAGTTGGAATCTAGAACACGCATATTAGCATATCTGTTTCCATATATTATAACCACTAAACTGTGACCAAAGGTGATCCTGATGTGATCTACGATAGAAGATGGAAACGGAGATGAGGAAGCAATCATTAATCCCCCCCCAGCATACAGTGAGTTTTTATAGAATTAAGTCTCCACCTTTTTGGCTAGAGGAACCTGAGTTCTGATTTGCCCAAAAGGACTTGATTGCCAAAGTGCATTCACACTCAACAAGGATAGATATCTCACGTTGAAGCACTGATATAGAGAGACTGTCAGCATCCCAAGAGCAGCGCATAAGGCAATTACTAGAGCATGAAGAACTAGGAAATAGGAAATCTTCTCAGTTTCTTCGTCACCTACAAACACTGGCAGGCACTACCGTGTCTGATCAATAACTCCGCACCTTATGATTGGGATCACAAATGCAAATCATCATAACAACTAAGACAAAAGACCGGCTAACCGAGGTATCCGATCAAGCAGATAGGATCCACGAAGTCACAAGCAGGGCAATCATGCCACATCAACCACAGCGAAAGCAGCGATTCCAAAAACTTTAGAGATGCAACTCCAAGAATTGAAAACAAGTCACTAATCACAAAGCTCACGAAGGTAAAGAAATGTGAGCGAAGCAGAAGTCGAAGCCGCAACAGAAGCACCCCTCAGAAAGATGTTACTATCACCGATGATTCGGAGCTGAAGCAAAGAAGTGCACCAAACTCTGTAATTTCCAGAAAAACAAAAAGAGTAGTCATTAAAGTGACTCGCGACTCAAGCTCCACTATCAGCCGCCTATTCATGACAGATAGTATCTCTAAAATAAGGTACCTTGATATAGGCTCCGATTTAAGCGTCTACGGACGCAAGGCAAACAAAACCAGCAATATACGCAACAAACGAATCCGTGATCACTACATACATCATGTTACAACCTGACCCTTCGGGTTATGCCGCTATTTTCCGTGACGGTTCAGATTTTCTAGCGAAATGCCATCTGTTATATATGCCAGATATAAAGAACAAACAGCTGATTGATAGAGAAACGAAACTCACTGCAAGAGGTTCACCTGCCGTGAATTCAATAGAGTCGATGAAGGTCATTATTAAAGAAACGTCATATTACGACATTTTGGCAAAGTTTCCATCAATCATAACGTCCGTATAATCAAGGAGAACAATTAAACACTCCACGATGCATCATATCAAGATCACGTAGGATCAATTGGAAGCTTGTTGACAGTTAGCATTAGACAACTACAAGTAGTAAAGGTGGAATTCAACTTACTTCTTCAAGAGAGAATAATTCAAAGAGTCCATGATCCATTACATCTTGCATCTAAGAAAAGGGGAACATGGAGGCCATGCGGAGACTACCGCAAGCTAAACACAAGAACCATTCCGGATCGATATTTCCGATCCCATACATCAAAGATTTCGAGAGATACTCTACGATAAGAAAGTCTTCAATACTAGATTTGATCCGGACATACAATCAGATTTCAGTGCATGAAGACGATAGAACGAAGACAGTTATTATTACGCTATTCGGTCTATTAATTTCTATATATGCCCTTTGGATCAAGAAACGCTGCATAGACATTTCAGCGTTTCATAAACGAGGTACTACACGGTCTCGATTATTGCTTTGTATATATCGATGATATATTAATCGCCTCAAACTCAGAAGAGGAACACAAGGAACACCTTAAAGAAATATTCACGAGACTAGAAAATTACGGCATCCAATTAAACGTGGCAAAATGCGTTTTTGGAATACATTAAGTCAAATTCCTTGGTATCGGCGAAAGATACTCCCGAACAAAATGGAGGCTCTTAAAAACTTTCCAAAACCAAAAACAATAAAGCCACTAAGACAATTTTTGGCAACTATAAACTTTTATAGACGTTTCCATAGAGCTGTAAAGAATCAAGCAAGACTAAACGACATACTTGGAGAACCCAAGACAAAAGGCAAAACTTCGATCGAATGAGCAACTAAAAGACGGAACTAAAAGACGCATTCTCTATATGCAAAAACAACAGTCTTTCAACAGCAACTCTGCTCGCACACTGCTTCTGAGCAGCACACTGCTTTCCGGAAGCGGAACTAACATTCATAACAGATGCTTTCTACATTAGGCGCAGTGCAATGAAAAATTAAAAAAGGATGGCAACAATTAATCTTTCTGAGCAAAAAATTCAGTCAAGCGCAAACGAAATATAGTCCATACGATTGGAAATTGCAATCTATATAATAATAAAATACTATTGGGTTGTTTAAAAAGTCATTGCGTTTTTTCCAATAGATGGCGTTGTCCACGTTTATTTGTATGCGAGCGTGACATGAAAGTCAAATGTTTACGCGCATTTTGTTATTGACACTCAACCTAAAACCAAAAAAAAAAAAAGTTGACGCGATTTGGTCGAATTTTGTGCTTGCAATTGTGGTTCGAACATGGAGAATTTTGAAGAGCATATTCGTCATATTCTGTTTTATTACTTCAAAAAAGGAAAGAAAGCAAGGGAAAAGTTGCGTCGAGTTTACGGCAGAAAACGCCAGTGTCAGAACTAGTTCGCCCGATTCCGTGATGGTGATTTTTCAGTCAAAGACGCTCATCGTTCCGGTAGGCCTTCCAAGATTGACGATGAAATGAAAACATTGGTGCAAGCAAATAAGCATTCAACGGTTCGGGAACTTGCTATCGCTCTAAAAGTGTCCGTTAGAAGTGTTCATGGCCATTTGAAATCACTAGGCTTCGTAAAGAAGCTCGATGTTTGGGTATTGCATGAGTTGAAAAAAATTCATCTGACGAATGAGCATCTGCGATCAACTCATCAAACGCGAAGAAAACGATCCGTTCTTGAAGCGTATGATCACGAGCGAAAAATGGATTGTTTACAACAATGTCAGCCGAAAAAGAAATTGGAATAGGCGAGGTGAAGCACTGGAAAGGCAAGCAAAGGCGGAGATCCACCAAAAGAAGGTAAATGCTGTCAATGTAAATGTGATGAGATTGGAAGGGACCAGTCTTCTATGAGCTACTTCCAAAGAACAAAACGATTAATTCCGATGTCTACTGTGAGCAGGTGCAGAAAGTAAGTGATGCCATCGCACAGAAACATCCCGAGCTAATCAATCATAAGGGTGTGATATTTCACCACGACAATGCGAGACCACACATAAGTTTGATCACTCGGCAAAAATTGTTGCAACATGATTGGGATATATTACTACATTCACCGTATAGCCCAGACCTTGCACCATTAGACTTCCATCTCTTTCGCTCCTTGCAAAACTTCTTGAATGGTAAAACGTTTGCTTCTGAAGACCTCATCAAACAGCACCTAGACAAGTTTCTCGCAGAGAAGGATGGGAAATTTTATGAACGTGGTATTAGGTGAAGTTGCCCGGGAGATGGCAGAAGGTCATCGAACAAAACGGCCAATATATCATTGATTAATGTTCATTACGTATATTAAATAAACACACCTGAAAATCAAATGAAAAAAACGCAATGACTTTTTGAATAATCCAATATATGCTGGAGGGCCGATTTTATAGTCTATACCGATTACAAACCGCTGATATATGCGCTCAACCAGGATCCATTACGAAGTTCCCCGAGGCAAGCTCGACCTTGAATACATTAGCCAATTCACTACGAACATACAGCACATCTCAGGGAAAGACATAATAGTGGACGAGTAGAAGCAGTTCACTCAGCCATAAGTTTTGAAGAACTAGCACGAGCCCAGGATACAGGCGAAGAACTCAAGAAACTGTAAAGAAAATGATAAAACTCATGAAGGTACAAATACCAACTAAAATCGTATTGCGGTACAAGTACACCGATATCATGCCCTTACGTAACGGAACAATTCCGAAGGCAGGTCTTCCAAAACTTACACAGATTATCACTTCCAGGGGGCTAAAGCTACAGCTAAGTTAATCTCACGTCTGTCCACAGATAAAAAAGGACTGCCAGACATGGACGCGAATTTGCATTTAATGCCAAAAAGCTGAAGTCACCAAACACAATACCGCACTAATAAAAAACTTCCAATTGCCGTCAAGAGGCTTCGAGCATATACACATGGACATTACGGGATCTTTTCCTTGCTCAAAAGGAAAAAAATACTGTCTAACAATAGATAGGTTCACAAGATGGCCAGAAGCAATTCCGATTTCCGACATCGCCACTAAAACAATGGCTCGACATTTGTTTGCGGATTGGATCATATGCTTTGGCGTGCCGGCACGAATCACTATTGTGTTAACGGAGGTTAGTGGTTCTCGAATACTACGGGACATCCGACTACCCGACAACGGGATCGCACTTTCAACCTGACGAACAACGTAGACAACCGGATTAACAGCGCATCAATGTCCTTCAGCTTCTGGAACGGTCCGAATAATATCAACAATATCATACTCAAGAAGTGAATGGAGACGATTTGATTCCAGGCACAGGAGTTAGCGACAAGCACCCGTCGCTGTCGAGCACTTCTTAGGGCTTGGCCCAAATTCTTCAGACGTGGATCTTGCGTTCGCACACAACCACATCCATTTTTGTCAGGATGATATAAATTGGAATCTAGAGCACGCATAGTATATCTGCTCTCAAATATCATAATCACCAAACTACCTATTTTTTTAAACAACCGAAAGCAATTTTTATATTTTGCTACAGCACAATCTGTCCATTTTTTATGATTTTCCTAAGGAAACTTTTAATCAGTGAACTTAAAATTATAATATTAAATTTAAATTAATTTCATCAATTTCAAAACCCGCAGTTTTTGTACGGAGTCCTTTAATATTCGAAAAAATTAATCTACTTTGACATATAATGCGCAGAAAAATTAACACAACTATTGTGTTTACTTAAATAAAGTATTTAAAGAAATTGAAAAATAGTTTTCGTGAATGAATCATGTGGAAAAGTAATGGATAACTTTTTGCGGGTAGAAAGTATCGAACGTATCTTAATGGAATACGCACGACATAACATGTGATTATTCTTTACACATAAATCACTTTATACGTGTTATAGTACTTAATCAAAAGTCGTGTTCGGTAAATACATATACTTGCGAAATGATATACTAGAAAGTTGTTGGTCCACAGGTATGCGCGTATCGTACAAACTAGGTGCTTGACCTATTATACCTAGTGTGCCACCGATACACGCGATCGTAAATATCCAAAGAAAGAATCTGTCCAAAACCATAGCTACGAATTTCCAATCTTCTATGACCTATGAGAATGGATGAATATTTCTATATAAGTGATAAAATTTAATATCATTAAGATGATACTTGACAAATAATTATATTACAAAAAAATATATAGAAAAATATATAGAAAAGGAGATATTAGAAAATTTACCTCGTTATCTTTATCTGCATCCTTTATATGTTGAGCAATAAAACGCACACCTTTGAGAGCTGCTATGACATCTGGAGATAAATGTTTTGGAATTGTATTTTCGCTGTCAGTAACTGAAATAATATTTTATAAAATATTAATCTTAATTTATTTTAAATCAAGATTAATTTAATTCATATTAAAATATTATTAAAAAAAACAGTTAATAAAAATGTTTTTTTTCTTTTCAATTCAATAGCATGCACAACAAATTTATGATGTTTGAATTATTATATTTATGATTTATTATATTTTTATTAATGCAGATATATGTTGATAATACATGTATTCATTTTTATAAATATATTGTAGTAATACACTTATGTAAACGAATTAAATTCTCATAAATAAGACTTTTTATTTCAAAAAATTAGCATAAAGATATCAACGTAAATACTATAAGAGAATATGTTCAAGAATTAAAGAAATTAAAGAAAAAAAAATTTCTGACAAATAACGGGAAATACCTGATGCATGCGGTACATGTCGTGCATCATCATCTCTAATACTTTTGTATGTTGAAGTAACACTTTCGAATGCATCTGGGCTTCCCTTTAGTTCCAAAGGATAGTCACTTACACTGTTAGAAAAAAATTCTAGTTAAAGAATAAATATCTTTAATAAAATGTTGATATTACCTATAATCTATTTCATTAGTGTATGCGTTATCTATGTAAGTGTCATCATATTCTGGTGTAGAATATGGTGTGCGACGCATCATCAATATTCTCGGCATCCAATTCAGAAACACTTGTCTTACCCATGGCGACATATTATGCGTAGAAGGAGACCTATGAGGGAAATAATTCAATATCACATTTTATTTATTATAAGGATTATAATTAATGAATGTTAATTTGCATAATTATTCTTTCAACAGTAAAATCGTCAAAATGTAAATTCGGATTAGAAAACTTAATTCTGATTAAAAAATTTAAAAAATTATGTATTTTATTAAAATTATTATTTTTTAATAAAATTTTTATCCCAAACTGAAGTATACTAATTCTTAATAAATTAAATACATCTTATTTTTCAATTTTTCTTACATTTACACCACATTTACAAATTTATCTAAAATACTTGTGAGACATTTATTTTGAATGAATCATGTTATAGTTCTATATTTAAGAGACAGAATTCGAAATCAATTGATGTTTCTATATGTAAAATACATCACGACCTACCGAAAGTGTACATTTAAGACACAGACAGTGATCCAAATGGACAAAGTAACTAAAATCATGGTGAACAACAAGTATTTTCCAAGCAAAGGTATAGCTAACGATGTTGGCGGAATAATCTCTGCTAAGAGCAAGAAGAATACCGTCAATGAGAGGAGAATGGAAGAGCATAATGATACCTGTACAAAAATGCGAAGCAATAATAAATACATTTTCGATGGTTAAGATATAATACTATAATAAAATCATTTCTATATTGATGCATTTGTTATTATTTTTATTTCATTGAGGTTTTTCGTATTTGGATCGAAATTTTTAACAATATTTTTAACAATACGAATATAAAGAAATTTCCTATGATAAAATTTATGAATTTTATGTACAAATTTTAACAGCTGCTCAAATAATATTACTTACTTTTTCGCCGGAATCGCTGGGCAGATAAAAAACCAGCACCGTTAAAAATGTGATACCGACACAGGGGATAATAAGATTGACAGTATAAAATAGTGTTTTTCTTCTCATGGTAATATTGAATGTGATATCTGCAATTAAACGATAATTACAATAATTTGCATTAAATTATCTTCGAGACAATTTATAATTTTAAATTGCGCCATTAATAAAAAATAGCTAGAATGAGTAAACATAATTATTTTTTCTTCTGAAAATAAAGTTTAAAATTCTTATGAAATCTTACCAGAATAAGGTTCCGTACAGCATGGATAATATTCTTCGTTACGTGTTGCTGGAACTTCCAGGATATCCCATTCCACTGATAGATAAAAATCAGTGAGATCTATACCAATCGCAACAAAATTGCTACCAGCTTCCTGCTTCATATGCTTCAAATCTACCTGCGAGAAAAAGCACATTTTCAAGCTATGTCAGACTAAAATTTATATAATTTAAAACTATAAAAAAAGCTTGCAAAGTGATTAACAATGTTACCTTAAATATTCTATATTATAAAAATAAAATTTAAAATTATAAACAGAAATAAAATTGAAATTAGTATTATATAAATATACATATTAATTATCTATTTAAATTTTTAAACAAAAATAAATCATAATTAAAAGATACTTTAAAAACAAATTTAAGATGAGACTATAATACTTTTTTAATAGAAATTTTTATTTAGAATTTTAATTAATTTTAAGTTGTTTTATATTTCGCAATGTTTAAATTTTTCTTGTTGTTTAACATTTAATTTTAATTTTAATTTTAATTTAACAAAGTAACTTTTATTTAATGTTATTTAAAAGAATATGTTTTGTTATTTTATTCCGATAAAGTTTGCTTCATAAATAAGTTTCTATTAAATAATGAATAATTAATCAATCTATCAATAATTAATTGGAGCTTCAATATTATATTTTCATTAAAGAAGAGTTACTTTTAGATAAATAAAGATTAGTCAAATAATCTTTAGTTAAAGAAATTCAGTTGTTCTGGGATATTTTATATTGTTTGTATACATTGTTATAACCTGAGCGCCATTGTAAGTCCATGAGCCAAATTTCATAATACATGATTGCTCATCAAACGGAAAATATTCCACATTGATCTCACAAGACGATTTATAAATAGCTGGCGGTTTCCAGAATACCTCACCAGTAGATTTCAAAGTAGCCTTTGTCATTAATGTTACTTCATAATTTCCATCTGCGCTGTACAATAAAGAAAGAAAAAGATTAATTCGAAAAATGCTTTCTACAGTACCTCATATTTTAACGTATCAAATATATATTTTTCTTTAATTTTTATAGGATTTCGACGATTTTGAAAAATAAATTTTTCTACTTTTGCAAAAACCTTGTGACATAAAGATTTTATTTATTTTTATTCGATTGTAATTTGTAACAAATCTTTTGCAATTTACTTGTTGTATAGAACGATATCCGGAAGCCATATGTTCTCGGAAGGCACGTATAACATATCTATACCACCATACTCTTGTGGATCCCACTGTAATTTATAATCAAACCATTTCTGCAAGAAACGAATAGAGATCAGTTTGCTGATTGCCTGACTACAACGCTCGGTACTACTGCGAAAGTGAAATGAACTAATACATAACTGACCTGCTCTACCCAAACGTTGGTTGTCATCACTTGATTCTTTAGATTCTATAAAAAAAAGTCAAGCATTAGTGTAACTTTTATAAATCCTTTAAATAAAACGTTACATATAATATATAATTTTATATAAAATATAACATAAAGAATAAAAACAATAAAATTATAAATAAAATGTAATGTTAAGTTTTAAAATATTAGAATAATATTTATATCAATTTGTATACCATTTCTATTAATTGTGATAGCTTTAAACCCAACCAAACTGTTAATGTTTCTGTATTATTAACAACAGGACGTATCAGTCTGTTATAATTGGACAATAAATCGTCGTAGAGTCTCTTCGTATCAGGATTCGCTTCGAAAACGTTAATGTTTCCTGCATAAAAGAATATTTATTAATATTTCAATGAACCGTTTTAATATTTGTTTTTTTCATTTTTTGAAATATTTATATTAAAATAATAAATTAAATTAGTAATAAACTGTATTGTAATTTCATAAAAAATAAAATTTGACATCGAATTATCTATGTAAATCGTACACGTAAATGAATTTTAGGTTTATATTATTATATCAGAAATAAACTGCAGATTGTTCTACAATATAATTATATTCCATTGCGAAGAAATGTGAAATGTATTTATGTATTTATGTATTTTATTTTGGTGATTAATATAATCGCTTAATTTATTGCAAAATTATAAAAAAATTGATTCTAATCATGTTTAAAAAAATATTATTACATAAATTAGTACATAGAATATTATTTATAAATTGAGCAAGTTTTCTATTCTAAAATTTTGTTTATATTACATATAAAAATAAAAAAATAATAGAAGTATATAGTCTAAAAGCATACAACAAAAAAAACAGAAAAAGAATGAAATGACAATAGAATGCCATTGTATTAAGAAATAATTATAATACATTCCAGCTTTTATAATAGAATTAACATGTTATTAAAGAAATAAGAATTTTAGAATATTTCCTCTAAAATAATCGGTTTTAATTAAAATTTATGCTTGTGTGCACTAAAAATTATATTCTTTTGTTTAATAATAATTTTAAAAAGTATATAAAATGTATACCTAAACACGCAGATTTTTTTCTCAGTGATAAAATTTTATGATAATAATATTGTATATACATAAAAAAATAGAAAGAATTTTTTCACATTGTCTCATATTATATCACTTTAATAATCACTGCTATAATTAACGAAACAAACAAGTAAGTGATTGTTTTTTATTCATGACTATTAATTTCTTAATAGATCGTTAATAGTCGAGCAAGCTTACCATAAGCGATACCGAACATATTGAGCAAAACTATGAGCACCGTTGTCCTCATTTTCGGCGCTGTTTATAAATGCGTGCAAAAGTAGAACACTCGCGAGTACTCTTTGCGATAGGCTTTCTTTTACACGTACCTTGGCAGTAATTTTACAAACAAGAGATGTAAAAAAAGCCAAGAAGGCAGGATAACAAAACACTTAGTGTACTGAATAGTAGCGCGTGATCGGCGAAATGTCGGGCGGCCAGCATCCCACTGGTCCACGATCGATATTCCAACTCGCCGCCATGACGCTCGCGTTGCCTGTTCAGGGCGCGACTTGGTTCTAGTGGTACCTAGGGGTGGTTCGCGCTTGCCTGCATCTGCGCTCTTTGTACGAAAACGAAAACGCGGAAATCGAGGAGATCGCGAGCCCGAAATGCATTCAGGCCATTGTAATGAGAGAAAGAGAGCGAGAGAGAGAGAGAGAGAGAGAGAGAGAGAGAGAGAGAGAGAGAGAGAGAGAGAGAGAGAGAGAGAGAGAGAGAGAGAGAGAGAGAGAGAGAGAGAGAGAGAGAGAGAGAGAGAGAGAGAGAGAGAGAGAGAGAG
>NW_012130074.1:2137616-2140219 GCF_000143395.1 Atta cephalotes
TGTGTGTGTATAAGTTATAAGTCACTAAGCAAACTAATATTCATATTGATCATTCTCGATAAATAAATCTAGCTTAATGATGAAATATCGATGCATATGGAGTAAGTGTCTTGCGGTTGTATTCCTCTCTTCGTATTCCTGTTAGCCCGACCATACTGTTTGCACTAAATTCTAATAAATATGCCACAAAATATAAACGTCCACAGACCGACGATTAGTGTGAAATAAATCAATTTTTGGCATCGAGTAACATCGCTAAATCGTGCTGAAAGCCATACGCCAAGTGAATCGGACATGGAAAATCCATTTGGATTTATCAAGATTCGCGTCGTTTAATATGCGGCTGGATAAATTCCTTAAAAGCTACCTGTCGGGAAATCCCTATTCGAAGGAATCGCGGGGCGTCCTCAAAAACGAGGATCCCTCGAGTTGAGATGCGACTTTCGCTTAACATTCCGCAGGGTCGACGCAGATTTGTGTTCATAATACCGCCGAATAACGTGTCGTATTTTCTCCAAAGGAGGGTGCAATTATGGCGTAACATCTATCTTGAGTGCGTAATGTAGCGGTGTCCTCGGATGCCATGCTGTCTAGAGTACTTCCATATTACCTAAAACTGACCGATCAACGTTTAATATTTACGTTTATTTACTTACGTTTAATATAAACAATTATATAGACAAAAGAAAGTCTTGCAAAACTATTTAAATTTATCTCAATGTTCATGTTGCGTAGATACATAATATTTGTTTATTAAAATTGCAATTTTTTGATGATAATTTCTATAAATTTATATTGCATGTGTGCTTTTGAGAAGAAGAAGCAGGACAAAAGGGAAAAAGAAAATGGACATGTTAAAACAAGGTGAAAGTACTTAAGTGCCTCAGATACTTTCTCATCTACTTACGCCATTGTTGAAAGCAAGGAAAGTTTTTCCTCTCTTCCACAAATAACCATGCACACGCGTATATATGTACATTCATTAATTTCTGCATTATCTCCAACATTGACCGTAATTTATTAACTAACAGTATATTACCTAACAAATATACTCGACCAATATTAGTTTCCTGTGATACTCCTTTATGAAGATACTTTTCTAATAAAACAAAAATATACAATTTAATACAATTATTTGACACAAAATAAAATACTATTACTCCAATATCACAATTATTTGTATTAATGTATTAAATAAAGTATTTTGAAATTTTAGTTATGTAAAAATATCTCGAAAGGTATAAACATTTTTTCAAAATTATTTTTCTTTATGCAAATACAAGTATTTGAAATTATATTTTTCAATTAATTTCAAGTAAATTTTACTGAGAAATTTTTACATATAAATATTAGTTATAAATACAATATTAAAAATTACAAAATGACGATGATGACCTTCGCTAATATTTTCAGATTGATCAGAGAATTTATTAAAGTTTTTCGCGAGCAGCGGATATTTGCGTGTGAAATATTAACTCGGTTGTCAAGAAAATTTGTGACCGAGATCTTATAAGACGACGTCACAAAAAAGTGACGTTCCTCGAAGTCGCGGTGACTGGTCATGGCGGGGACGTGCGATCGACGGGCACGATTATCGATCAAGAGTACGTAAACACACACGTACGAAGGGCCAGGGCACTTAGCGTATGTTTGTTTAGAGTCTTTTACGGCTATATCCATGTGACGTTGCCTGTATTAGGCAGGGGCCAGTATCTGGCACGTAGTTGAGAGTCCTGCGGCGCCGTGTTTCGAGAGGGTCATTTATAACTGTTATCGTGAAACTTACTAGCCCACTTACTACCCTCCGCTGTCTGTTCCCTTCTCTGTCGCACATGGAAAGTCGCAGTAGAGGCAGCAGCAGCAGCAGCAGCAGCAGTAGCAGCAGCCATTCCATCACAGTTTCTTTTATCTATCGATCGTGTATCCGACCAATGGATATTGCCACTTTGTAATGACACTCCTGGACTCCTAGATCGATCCCGTATATACTCGCGCTTTTATAATTTCTGCATTTTGCTGAATGGCAAAATGATACAGAATATTTAGTATTAATCTACGGTCATCAACACGAATTAATCCATCGACGCTGCTAACATTAATTGTTTATTTCATGTAACAAATTTTGCTCATACATATACTTTATGAAATAATTAAATATACAGAAGAAAGAGAGCATAAGCAATGGTCGAGCGTTAATATAACTGATGTATTATAGGTAATGTAAATAATAAAGTTTATTAGAATATATGTATATATCAAAAGTAATAATTAATGTTTGATTACATTGTAATGAAATATATTAACTAGGTTAATCTATTGTAAACATGCAGAGTCATTAATGAATAATAATAATCCAGCGATCGAAAAATAAAAGCCTGTTTGCTTAAAATTTCCATAATTTTCTGCAGCTTGTCTTTAAAGAGCCAATAACCTCCTAAAGTATGTGTGTACTTTAATTACTAAAGATAATTACGTCATCATAAGGGCTGTTGAGGAACAGAGGTTTACTATGATAATATAGAGTATACCCAATATCTTGCTGAGTTATATAGCGTGCGCGATATTGCTGTTGTATACTTCATGTATATATATATATATATATA
>NW_012130074.1:2143482-2146543 GCF_000143395.1 Atta cephalotes
TATATATATATATATATATATATATATATATATATATATATATATTATCGGCAATGTTACAGTGTTAGGTATGCTCTCAGTTGCACACATTAGCCGATTCTTATTAATTGTTATCAATTACTTTTCTCGCTAATGTACACACGAATGCACTTTTGGTTAAGTAGAAAGTGTATCGAAGAAATGTAAAATCTTTATTTAATCAAAGAATTATCTCGTTCTATTACCTATAGGTTCGAAGAATTCGTTCTATTATTTAGTTTCATATATGCATTTTCTTTTTTAATTTCAAATATTAAAAATTTAGATGCCATGACATATATATTAATTTGAGATTCACATATGAATAAATGTTTAGAAGATATATAAAATATATATAGAAGATAAAAAATATATATTAAATATAAAAATAAATCGGAAAGTTTTTTTTTAATAAATAGCGAAACACTAACCAGTTTTTGAGTTAGAAGTAATTAAAAATATATAGTGGTTTTACGAATTAAGTTTCAGAATAACAGAACTTTATTCTTCATTTAACTTCAAGCGAACTTTACTTTAATAGGATTGTAATTTAAAAGTTAATTACAAAGCTCTTCAAAGTTAAGCGTTAAAAAGTTGTAATTTTTGCTTGAAGAAATAAGAAAAATCGAATGCAAATTGTACAAAGAATTTCTTGAGACGAGTGCAAATGTTATATAAAGTTCATATAATATTTAATATGTTTTTAAAAATATTAAATTTTTCTTTAACAAAATGATGTTTAATAACAGTAGATGAAATTATTATAACATAATAAAATTTAATTAAGTAAAATTTGTATTCCCATTGTGTCCTTCGTATATTATTTTTTATTCTTGCATATCTTGATTATCATTGTTATAGCAATGCAATATTTTCGGAGCGTTTTTATCAAAACTATATAGAGGCCTTTATGATATTTGCGAGAACGCGTACTTTGATTTTAATGGATTTTCGGAATTAACAGACCGAAGATCGTTTAAATCACATTCGATTGTATTTTTGGATATTACCTGAATAACAACGTGCACGAATAGAGGTCCCGAATGTGAAAGGTTTTATCCGCTGCGTTCAATTTCCCATTCTCTCTGCATTCTCGTTTCTTATCCCTTTATACCATTATCGAGCGGGAAACGTGTCGCATTCGATAATTGCTGTTGGTGGAATGCCGCATTTTTAAGCTTATATCTCGCTGATGCATCAGCTAATGACAAGATAAATAATTATTATATATGATTTAATGCATTGATATTATGACAAAATAAATCTTAACTACAATAACAAAATTAACGTAAAATATTATTTTAAATATGTGTGTGTTTTCCATAATATTACATAATACAGATAAGAGAATAACAAAAGAGAATGTGAAATAAAATTTTGAATGCGAAAACTATCGATCTTCTAAAATATAAATATGTTTCATCCGCTCACTTTATATAAATATAAAATTCTTACATATTTACACATTTGCTTTAAGATGGCTATTAAATAAAATAATCGAGTAAAACGATAAGTTCAATTCAGTCGGATTAAAATAATTTGATTGAAAACTGAAAATCTGAAGCAATCATTTTGATTAAATCCAGAAATTTTTACAGTAAAAATAGTTGAGAATCAAATGCCCATAAATCGGATATCGAATATGACTATGCAAAAGAGTAGATATTCAACTTCGAGATTGTTACGTAAAGTCGGTTCACGTAATTGTTACATTAAAAGAATTGACTTCAAAATCGATATGTGATTAAAGTAATCATAGGAAGAATAAGTATAACATAAAAAAAAGAGTTCTGATATCACTCGGTTCGTAAATACCACTTGGATTCTTAAAAAAATCAGTATCTTGATAAATGTCCCAGTAGTCAAATTGGGAGCTAATTTTTATTAAAAACATAATTTATCAGAATAATGTTTATCAGATTAATTTTTTCGTATCGTTTTATATATGCACAGTAAGATACAATACTTATATTCTAATAAAAGAAATAAAAGAAAAATAACGCTTATCAATTTGTAATAAATAAAATATTTGCAGATTTTCGTGCATATTTTCGTGCATATGTTTCGGACAGCCTAAAAGATCCACGTCCCAAAAATTCGGATATAATTTGTACCAATGTTCGATCGTAACATGATCAATTTGCTGACATTAGGAATTTAAAAAAAAGCACAAACACAATAATAAATTTATTTTTATTTCAATATGAATTAATAAATAAAATTGTTCGTTTTTTTAAACATACTTAATCTTTATTAATCTATAAATTTAGACAGTCAGATATACACATATTAGGTGTAGTAAAAAGAAATCCATTTATTTCTCTTCAATTTTATGGAAAAATAATGGATTTCTTTTTACTATACCTAATATATGAATGGACATTAGCTTTAAATTTAGCTGGTACTAGTAATATTAAAATATTTATATACAAAATTGATTTAAAAAAAAATGTAGAATATTCAAAACATTCAAAACATTATTTTTTAATAAGAAATCATAACATTACTTTCAAAAAGTTATTAAGAAGATTTTTTTTCAGTACTACAAATCACTTGCTCTTAAAATGATTGAAAATTAAAGTCAATCATTTCATATACCTTAAGTCATTGTATTATATTTTATCTAATTAAATATTATACAACAATATTACACAACTTTAAATTTTTGATATGTATAACATATGAAAAATCAATGATTTATTTAAAATTTTCATCTTAAAGGAAACACTTTTCCCGACTGAAAATTCTGCCGATTTTTAAAGATTTTTTTATAATATTGTACGATAAAGGCATTGATTTAAAATTTTTTGCACATTTTATTAATCTTAAGGTATATAAAATATTTTTTTTGTATTTTTTTAAGATTTTAATGTACAATAATTTCAGGCGCCTCTAAAAAATGATGGTTCATGACTGACCTGATTGTAATCTACAAAATTATCTGAAATAAATGAAACACACACTCACACACACACACACATACACACACACACACACACACACACACACACACACACACACACACACACACACACACACACAC
>NW_012130074.1:2147306-2152175 GCF_000143395.1 Atta cephalotes
CACACACACACACACACACACACACACACACACACACACACACACAAAGATTTTTCAATTTTTATATAAATGTTTCGTATAAACCATGGAGAACGATATCGGAGAACGAAAATTTTTTTTAATGACAGAGTTTCAATGTTAAGGATTTTGAAAATAGACCTTTTTTATTGTAAAAAATAAAAAAAATTAATCAGTTAAGAAACCCAAGGTTCATACGAGAGCTATTGTATAGATATAGAATAACATATTAAAATTTTAAACGATTGATCAAGTAGTTTTTTCATCATCAGTAATCATATTTGGCAGCGAACCACTATTTTTTAGAGGTGTCGTCGAAATCTAAAATTATTAAATATTAAAATCATAACAAAATAAAAAAAATTTGTATATATTTTAAGACTAATAAAGTATAATACAAAAAAAGTCTTAGTGGTCTAATATGAATAAATGATTTAGGATGCTCGTATGAAATATAAGAGATCCAGGTTCAAGTTCCAGCCGAGATAATATTTTTCGCAATAAATTTATTAAGAATTTCAACATATTAACATCTTTATAATATGATGCTTGATGATAGCATTAAATTATTAAATTGCTTGTCAATTTAATTCGCGATTACTAGAGTAGTTTTAATTACGTTTATAGTTCGGAAAATAATTGGGCGCGATTCTAAAAGACTACAACATGGTATACATTCTCTACATTTTTTGGAGTGAAATTTTCTCTAATCACTGACCAGTTCACTGTACGTGGAGGAAATATTCACTTTTAATAAAGTGAATTCTTTCACACTAAAACAAAAAGTGAAAAGTTTTACTCTTATTTTTAAAATGAAATTGTTAATGTTCTAAACTTCACTCCAACTTAAAGTGCAGAAATTTCGCCAAATCACGCTTAATGCCTTTTCAGTTCTTATTCTCGTACAAATACTGTTTATAATTGCCAATTATTAATTGTCAATTATTAATTGTGTTTAGAGTTGTTTTGAGTGTATAAACAACGTCAAGTGTTTGACAAATTTGGAAATAAATTTATCAGAGATAAGCCTGTTTATACATTTGTACATACATAAAATAGAAATCAAAAGGATATAAACAGAGGTTAAAGTACTTTGTATATTTTAGGCTAATGAAAGAAATTAATTTCTACTGAAATGTAATTTATTAATAAAATATAATAAATCGGAATTCATATCTTTAATCTTTAATATGTTTATATTCCTATACAAATAAAGTATTTAGAGATTTCAAGACTTAATAAAAAAATACCTACGACTTTATGATTAGATTACAAACATCCTCTCTCCGAGAAAAGTCACTCTTTTTAGAGTTGAAAAATAATGAATGAATTCTTTTGAAAAGTGAAATTTTGCTCCACTTTGATTGGCAGTATTTTCATGAATATTTGGAGTGACTTTTCACTCCAAAAAGTGAGACTTCACTCCAAGAAATTTAGAGAATAATATAAGTACATATATAGTGTATATTAGTAATTCAAGATTGAATTATTTAAATGAAGATCTAGTTTCGATTGTAATAGGTATTTTTCTAATATTAATTATAATACAAAAAGTTTCAAATCGATGTGCCTTTATTTATTATAAAAAAATATCTCTAGAAATCGGCAGAATTTTCGAGAAACTAAAATGTCTTCTTGAGCATTGTATTTATAAATATTTAATAACTATTTCTTTAATATATAAATAGGACATTAGGACATGTTTGATCACTGGGATGTTTACCTTACACGATTTTACATATTAATTCCTTTAAAAAAATAAATTTAGAAATCCATACGTGTATTTATTCAATTATTATAAATCAGAATAAGAGACATATTATGTAATAAAAATTTTTCTTTCAAAATTCAAGTATTAAATTTATGCGTAGATCTATTAATTTTATTCGATTTTCGATCAAACCTATTTAGAAAAAATGAATACGTTCAATCGATCATTTTTTATGTGAATGCTTATGAAAGAATCCTGATTGCGGAGTTGTCGCACAATTTACTTCGACAGAGTTCAAACAATCGAGCAACAACGAGTGTACGAGTATGTAGAGCCGCAGGAACTTCTTAGCTATAAATCCGTTCACTCGTTCCTTTATACGTATACCGCGCGATACGTATACGCTTTCGTACATGCGGGGAAGCGCAATAAAACTTTCGACAAAAACAATTATTTATCCGGATCCCGCTGTTCCGCGCAATGAGGGAAAATGAGTCGAAGTTATAAATACCACGCTGCGGGAAAGTCGCGCCGCGTTTCGGGGCTGCGCATGCTACGCTGGATAAAAGGGAAAGATCTATGGCGAGGACGGGGAGGAGACCGCTGGAAGAAAAATAAATCTGTTTCGTCTTTTTTGCGGCCCAACCTCACCCCTTTTGTCTCGCTCGCGCGGCAAAGAACTGTCTCAGGGGCTAAAGTTGCGGGATACGATTAGAGAGCAAGAGTGACACCTTTACTAGCTTTTACCTCTCTTTCTTTCATCAGCAATAATTTGTTTATCGTTTATCAATCACTTAATAATAAGAAAAATTCATGATTTAAAGCTGCTAGTTAATAGAAGGTGGTATTACATATCCCAGTTTCATTTTACGCAATAACTTTATTAATAATCAATACTTAAAACTTGACAAATATATTATTAAAATATATCGTTAATTATTACTGATATTTGTTAACAAAATTGCTTGTAAACTAATGTATAAAAATAAATAATGTATAAAAGTAAAATATTAAATTAAATACTTTTTGAATATAATTACAATTTTCATTGATTTTATAATTTATATTAACCCTTAATACACACATCTGGGTTATTCGTATCCTGTCCATTTCTTTTTTTTTGAAATACTAGAGTACCTAATCAAATATCGATCTTTTTTCTATTCCTAAAAAAAGTTTGATATCTAGAAAACAAGTTTCGTGCGTTATCGGTCTCAATTCGTACGTATTCTTTAACTGGCATAACTATGAAGTTCATCTTTGGGTCACAAATGACCCAAGGTGTGTACAGAATGTATATTTTCTGTAACTAAAAAATTTTTGTTTTTTTCTTTATTTTCAATAAATTCTCGGTTGTATTGCGAGAATATTTCGCGAATTATTAAAAAAAAAAATTTAACTTTAAAACAACATATCAGCCCTTAATAAACGCGATTTTTGATATCTTTGTTTTAAATGTTGTCATATTTTATGTTTTAAATGTTGTTAATATTATATATTATTGTCTGTAATGTTATAAAGAATATTTTCCTATTAAATTATAAGTTTTTTTAATACAATAGCAATAATAAAATCCATTGTTTTAAAATGTAAATGCAATGTATCTTCAATTTATAGCCATTCATACATATTAAAAAAACATCATTTTTAGGTTATTCAACAATTAAATTTTTTTTGGACAACCGACACTTGAACTATTTTTTTTCTTGTAGCTTAGAGTATCAATTTTAAGATACTGAACCATACTTTTCCTTTAAACATTTTTTGTTTCAGACTTTTATATTTTTATATGAAACAGTGCATTTTTCTGATTTCGTTAACTATCTTTAGTTACAATAATTTCTCTACAATTTGTATATAAATACACAAATACTTTCTAAAGATATCAAAACATTATGTATTATAAAAATTGTTTATTAATTTATATATACTTGTAAAAGTGATGAAAATTAAGCCAAGACATAAATGATCGAACGTGTGTATTAAGGGTGCCAAAAATTAATGTGTATACTAAGAATTAATAATCTGAAATTAATTTTTACTCAAATATTGAGAGAATCTAGAAATATACTGATTCTAATTATAAGAGTTTATATTATTATAATAGCTTCATATTTACCATGTTCTCGATATTTATACATATATGATAATAATTAGATAATAATTATTATTCATGATTAAGTATCATTAATATCACTGATTGTTAGAAATTACTATATTAAATGTGATGGAAAACTGATTATTGCATAAAATTGAAATTGAAATTGAATAAAGTGATTTTAAACGCTAAAGATAAATTTACCTATTTAATTAAAAAAATATAACAATATTGCTCTTTTTAATTACTAAATAAAATATATTAATTATAATAATTTAAAGTTGATAAAGATAAATTATTATTAATTTATTTTAACAGCATTACCAAGCATGTCGTAAAGAAAGTACGACTGTAGCAATCTGAGATTATTAGATAAATTTATCAGGTTATATATAACGGAGAATTAATTGTATGAAACAGAACTGATTACGATCGAGGATAAATAATGATCCCGGAGAGAATGGCGATTAGGCTGCGATATAAGAGCGACTATGATCGCGACGTAAAGCTGGAATCTTGCTATAGTTGGCTTACGTGATCAGAATTAATCATGGTTATTTAGTGGTTGAATAAATTTCTCTCGGTGCCAATCGCGTTAAATTTTGTGTCAGTCGGTTTGAGCCTGACACTTAGTGATGCACCTGCGCCGGTGAAAACAAAACAAATCGTTCTAACTCCATATTTACCTATGTAATGGCGAAATTGCTCTTTAATATCTTGTAATTAAATTCCTTTGTAACAAAGTTCCTTTTGACACACTTTTGTTATTTGCGCAAAGAAAATGAAGATTGGAACTACTTGTCAAACGATCACATTTGTTTCACAGCTGAAGTCATACTATCTCGTTATGACCAAAAACGTTTCACTATTTGAGATGATGGCAACGATAAAGCGATGGGCTGCCGTAACGATAAGCCGAGAAATCGATTAGAAGTTTGCTTAATGGATAGTTGGGAAGGAGAAATCTGAGTTAGAAATGTGGTTCTCTTTCTCTTTCTCTCTCTCTCTCTNNTNNNCTNTNNTCTNTCTCTCTCTTACTTCT
>NW_012130074.1:2152195-2159091 GCF_000143395.1 Atta cephalotes
CCGTTCGTCGAGTACGTAGTTAGTAAGTTAGTCGTTAATAGGTAGTAGTTAGGTAAGGGAAGGAAAGTACTGTAGTTAGTAAGTAGTGTCTCTTCTCTTCTCTCTCTCTCTCTCTCTCTCTCTCTCTCTCTCTCTTTTTCTCTCTTTCTCTCTCCCCTCTATCTATTGGAAACTCTAAATCTGTGCGAACTTCACCCTTTAGATTGTATGTTATTTTAGGAAGTCATTGAATACAACTTTGATTTCGCACCACCGATTTGGCACATGTTGCATCTCATAAGATAAAGTATAAAAAGATAATAATATTATCTCTCTTTTTCTTCCTTTCTCACTCTTTTGCTTTATCTTTATTTGTTGCAATTTATCCATATCTATTAAAATATAGTTAATATCATGTAATTTCTTATTTTCGATAAATCTTTTCCTTTAAAATCAAAAACGTTGATTTTATAAATTGATAACGATTCCTTTGTCCTGCTAATAGACTACCTTTAGATCATTCGTTTTCGTTACAGTGTTAAACATCGTTTCTTTTGTTTAATATAAATCCTACTTATGCCAGCGGATTTGCTAGATTTCATCTTGAGAAGATTTAAACTTTATATACTTGAAAGCTTGGACATTCTTTATAACTGCTTCCATCATTGGTTCTGGTATTAGTAGAGTCAGCACAGTTCTCACTGATGTTCCTTGCTGCAGTAAATCTTTTGCGAAGATTATAAAATATATTACGAATTTACATTTCGCTCATTTATATTATATCTATATTAATTCTAATTTTATTTATTATATATAAAATAAAAACATTTATATATTTATTCTACATTTATTTAACTTTGGTCGATTAAATTTTTCTACAATTTAATTTATTGCATATAAATCTTTTTTATATACAGAATTTTCTAAAACGCTTTCTTTAAATTCTATAATTTATCTTTTGTGATATATAAAATTCAAAAAGCACTAATTAAGTGAATGGCAAAAATTGTAATAATAAAATAATTGTAATTTAATTTGTAAATATGTCATATAAAACTGTTAAACCTTTAAATGTATAAAATTAATATTAATAAATAAATCAATAAACAAAAAAAATAAAAATTGAAAAATACAAGAAAAATGTTAAATAAAGATAATTAGGTCTATTAAATCCTAATTTTTTTAATTATAGAATTTAAAGAAAGCATTTTAGAAAATTCTGTATATATAAGAAAGATTTATATACAATAAATTATAAGTTGTAGAAAAATTTAATCGACCAAAGTTAAATAAATATAGAATAAATGTATAAATGTTTTTATTTTATATATAATAAATAAAATTAGAATTGATATACATATAATATACGTATTTTATATTATTTAGACAGATATTAAACAAAAAGCGTAATAATTATTTTGTAATTTTGACAGTAAAAATAACTTAACGCAAATAATTTAGGCGATCTATTTTCACTGTATTGTACTATATTACATCAACTGTATTTTAACACTATCTAATTTAACTGTACAAAAGGTGACTAAATCAATATGGAAAGATCAATAAAGAGTAATCGTTGGACGCCCACGGTTGGACCATTTGCCTAATCGCTAGCAAAAGCCGTCAATGATGAACCCAGTCAAACATACTGCATTGAATGAAGCCTTTGTGTTAACCATCAAAAGCGAACTTTGTTTGGTGCTGACGGCCATCGTTATGTCGCTTCTTCGTCAGTAGTTCAATTTTCTAGCATACATGAAACATTGTCCATCATTTATTATTCATCATGTATTATTGAAATCAAATATAGCTTAATAAAAACATAATAGTTTACTATAACATTAATTGTTTTGCAAAAAATTAACATTTATATAGACATAGTTAAACGTAGCGTAATGTTAATTCAAAATAAATTTTCTTTCGTTTAAAAACTTGTAGAATTATTGAGATTTAACTTATTGGGAGAGAATGATTGGAGGTATTAGATATTTTATCTATATATATATAGCGATATGATTGCTCATGTTGATAAGAGAAAATAAAAGTGGATACACAAACATATTAACTCAGGAGTGCATATCCCTTTTTTTACGTAATAATCATCATCCCAGAGGATTTTATTAGGTTACTATTATGAAATACATGCGTGTACACACTGTATATGGGTTATGTCATACGTTTTCGATCGAAAGGTAAGTATAGATCCTCGATCAATAAACTACTGTAACATGAGCTTCGTTTCTCTAACGTTGGCGTGTAAAAACTCCAGCGTGTGCATTCTCGGGTTAAGTTTGATGATGCTGGTAATTGCAAAATTGTTCAGTAAGTACAATAAATTAGTAATTATTTTCGATCGGCGCATAAAATATACATCATCATTTATTCACTTGTCAATTCTTAGCATAATTTTTTTATTTACGATAACATCTGATGGATTCCTGCGCTAATTTATGCAGTTAATTATTTCAAAAAAAGATAAATCAATTTTATTTTTCTAAAGTCTAACTTTTCTAAAGTTATGTGATAAAAATAAGATAATATCAAAAAGAAACATTTTTAACGCGAAAATTATTTATTAAGATAAAGGCAACAGAAGAGAAAGATTTTTCTTATTTTATTAGATAAGAATCTCTAAATGTGAAATTAATGTGTGTGAAATTAATATCACAAATAAATTAAAACTTAATCGTTTAAACAGTTTACGTATTTCTATCGGCATCAATATATTGTTAATATTTTTAGCTTCGTAAATAGATCTTGTATGCAATTAGTGGCCACGTCGTTCATCGCATTTCTTTTGCTTGCGGTCTTTACTTTTAATGAATGTCGCGAAAGAAACCAAGCAGCTATAGAGGAAGCGAAACTTCACAATAACCAGGCAGGTCGTTCCGGGCAGAACGTTACGTCAGAAGTATTCAGTTACAATAAGTTCGCATGCAAAACAAACGTCCAGCTATAGTACTGCCGCCTATTTAACTCGGCTCAGTTCGTTTCTGGATATTAATGATACTGCAATATAATAACGATGATTGATTATTAAGAAAAATAATAATTTTATAAAAGAAGGCATATCAAATATATTTACAGAATAAAAACACAATTATATGAAAAAGATCTTAATCTCTACTCTGATTAAAGTAAAACTCTAATGGAAAACTTTTTTTAATTGAGACCTCTGTATCGATTGTGCGATTAATGTATATAATAAAAGTGCAAAAAGTATTCGTAGAGAAAATATGTTTTAAAAACTTCTTATTTTTAGAAAATAAACATTATCCAATCAAGAAATGACTCACCGAATTGATGCTGAACCGATATCGATGCGTGACATTGATACTAATTAGACATCAATTCGACAATTAATTGACAGTTATTTTTTGCTGAGTAATTAACAATTTATTTCATAAATAATAAAATAGACTATATTTCTCAAAATTATATAGAATGTTTGATAATTTTGTTGACAACGCTCGTAAGCAGGTAGAGTAGATTAATTGGATTATCATTTTGCAATTTTTGCAATAAATAATAATTACTAAAAATCACTGAATAACTGAAGAGGACTTTTCGACTCCCTTTAGTCTGCTCTATCAGCACACGAAATATTTGGAAGTGATTGTGAAATCCTGTATCCTGTATATCAAAAAGATATGTAATAAGTATATTATCTTAAAAATAAGCGACAATTAAAAAAAATGGTATTATTTGGATGCACAGAAAATATTTGTATAGTCAAGAAATTTAGTTTTTAAAATCAGGAACACACACGTGAAACTCGTTTGTTTATCTTAGAATAAAATGCAAGGCACCTGAGCTAAATAAGGCCTAGCACTAAATAAGACATTTTTAAATTTATTACTTTAAAACGCGCTTTACGCCTGCAATATATGCTTAAAAGATGTGGAAGTAGAAAGGGATTAAAGAATTAGAATCGGTAACAATACGTTTTTTTAACACAACAAAAACTTGTGTGTATAAGCCAAATTTATAATAATTCGTAAAGTTTACCAGTACATTGTTTTATAGTTTATTATAACACATTATTCTTAATATTAATATAATATTATTCAATTACGAATATTAAAAATATTAGAAAAATAACAAATAAATAACTTTTTTGAAATGAGTATAAGTATTTTAAGCAATGTACTCATTAAATAAGGTCATCACTTGCGTGATTATTATTATGACGATTATTATTATTATTATTATTATTATGTTATTTGTTTGTTATGTGTGAGACTTATGCCAGAGAATAACGATTTTCAATGCTGTTATCTTTCAAAAAGCTAAAATTGCATTCAAGAAATGCATTACTAGAAATATTAATCCAAAGATTAAAAAGTTAATTACAGACAAAATTAAAGATAATTTTAACGTTTGAAAGTAGAGTAAGTCCTAAGAAATTTCCTTTTTATAATTAATAATTATTTTGAAATTAATTTAGAAAAATAATGTTTATTTTATTTGTCAATTTTAGTTTATTTTTGAACCTTATTATATTCATATGCGTATAATAAAGTCCAATGTCAGAAAAAAAAAAATTTTTTTTCGTATACTAATAAATATTCTATATAAACAATATATTTTATTTTTGTGAATGAAATAAAGATTTGATTCTCTTTCATACATACGCACGCACGTACATTTCAATATTTCCATTAATAAAATTAAAAAAAAATAAAATTAATTAAATGGGCCTTATTCGGCTCAGGTATCTTCATTGTATAATATTACTAATTAATGTTTATTTTTTACAAATAAGATTTTTTTATAAAAATTTTTTTTGTATAAATACTTTTTGCACTCATTGTATATTAAAAAAAATCTGATTTATAATGTTTAGATATTAATAATTATAAATTAATTTAGTAGTTAAGAATTAAATAACCGTAAGATATTTCTCATATATATATTTAAATACAATAAATATATATAAAAAATTTATTTATAACGTAAATAAAATTTATATAAGGTATCTATGCTCGTAAATATGCTCATATTCCATATAACGAAAAACGTATTTCAATACAATTTAATTAATTAATTTCAAATTAATTTTATTTCGAATATTATATATTTTTTTAATTAAAAAATTTTAATGTAATAATTAATACCTATTTTTCATTAAATATTTTGATGATTCTTTATATTCTGTGTGTGAATAAGATATAGATATAAAATCAATATTAAGTATGATATAAAATAAAAAATTAGAAGATAACATTTTGTTGTATATTAGTGGATTATTGTTAGTTTATAGAAATACTTTCAACAAACAACGACTTCTAACTGAAAAACTATTTGCTAAATTTCAAATCAACCGAGAAATCTTACTTTAATGAAATACAATTTGTGGACATTTTATATGTAACTATATATTTATTAATAATTCAATGTTGTTGGATTATTATGACAAATTGTGTGAAATATAAATAATATTTTCACAGGTATCAAAATACGCATGTATGACATGGTATATTTATAAAATATTGTATTTGTTATATGTATATATCAATTTCTATAGATGGTCGTGTCATGCAAACGAGATGGCAGAGGAGCTCGCCATGCAATACGGCCGGATCATCCGAATTTAATTTATTCACGTAGTAGTCGATAAATCTTTAGTGTGTTAGCATACTGGATCGGCAGGCTAAATTATTAATCATACTATCGATTTCATCAACGGATGCTTTCATCACTCTTCGTACGAATTACAGGCGGCTCGTGCGTTATGTAGATCATGAAATAAAGCTGATACCTTGTTTGCTCGCTCGTAATACAATTTACAGTCATGAAAAGACATTTGCATCGAATATAATCTGTGTTATCTACATTATAGCTATCGTGCAATATTAATCGTCAAATATAATCAACAAATGTAAATTAATGTCTAGAGATCTGCAGATATTGGTAAAATACTAAAATGTTAGAGTATATCAATTGAATATTTCAATCGTATATACTTCATGAAGTTTATTTAATATAAATAATATAATATATATATATATAAATATAATATATATTTGGCAGTTTTAAAAATTCATGATTTTTATATTGTTTTACCAATCACTCTATCAATCTAGGATGGAGTACTTTTACTGTTACATTCAGCACGCTATTATATTCCATTGGTATAAATAAAGTTAATTTTATTTAGTTCGAAAACATTTTAATAGTAGAAATCTCAGCATGATCTCGTGTGAATATCTAAATAAGATTTGTGTGATCAGGGAGCACAAATGTAATCGAGTGGCGAATTAGTCTTTCGTGTAGTTGTGGTGCGTATCCGGTTGAACAAAGGTAAATGTCCAAGTAGTAAATATACTTGTGTGGTCAGGCTTCCAGACATCCAAACTACGGATCGTTTGAGATGAATGGTCAGTTCTGTCGATTGAGGTATTCGATGTATACAAATCGTTTCAAAAGGATCAAATTAAATTCACGTGATACAACAGTATTTTCATTAAATTCATTATTTTAAAATGATTTTTCTTTAAAGAAATTTTTCATTGAGCAGTATTTCCGTTGTTTTCAAAATTTAAATCTTTAGTATCTTGATAAAAGTGTTAAAAGGAGTATTAAAAGATGTTTCCTTATACATCAGGAAGTATATTATGAAAGCTAAAATTGAATTTTAATTTTTTCGCTGAGAGTTAATATTCACGTGAAAACTGTTCAAGCATCGCAACAATGATGAGAAGTGTTTCATTAAAGAAAAGAAGAGGAAGGAAGGGAGGAGGAACACAGAGAGAAAGAGAGAGAGAGAGAGAGAGAGAGAGAGAGAGAGAGAGAGAGAGAGAGAGAGAGTAGTACGAACTAAGTAAACGTAAACGGTAAAACGTAAACGTTAAACGTTAAACGTTAACGTAACGTAACGGTACGTAGGTAGGTACGTAAGGTAGTTACGTAGTACG
>NW_012130074.1:2159513-2164513 GCF_000143395.1 Atta cephalotes
AGTAGTAGTAGTAGTAGTAAGGTAAGTAACGTACGTACGTAGTAGTAGTAGTAGTAGTAGTACGTACGTACGTACGTAGTAGTGAGNGAGAGANNAGAGNGAGAGAGAGAGAGACGAATTGCCATATAAACGAGGAAAATCGTAAATTACACGTAATGGTACGAGTGTCGAGGAATTTCGAGCTTGTAACGTCTTTGCAGTTGTGTAACGAGAAGAGCATTTGCAGTACGTCGAAGCCGTCCCTCGTTGTAGCCGGCACGCTGGCGACTTGGAGTGCGCCACGCGGTCCGTTTTCAATGGAGAAAACCGCACCGGCGATAAATTTCTACCTCGCGACACGACGGTGGTGTCGGTTTCACAGCCGCTGACGCGCTCGTTAATTGCGATCTTTTTATTCTCCGTCTTTCCGACCGTGAGCTCCAACGTATCCGACGTTGATACTTTTTGTTGCGAGTAAACAGCGGCGGTATTAGAGTCGGTCCTTTCGCGCCAAGTGGAGAAGTGGAGAATTATATTCGTGAGAAAAACGACCATGACTTGTTAGAGATTCCGCACGTACAATAGTCATAAACGTGTTCTTATGTCTATTAGAGGTATGGAAAAGGAACCTATCAAATGTTTAACTATTAGAAAAAATTTTCTTATTACAACTTTTATGTATATAATATTCAAAATATAAATTATTATTGCTCCGTATTGTAGGTCTTTTGACGCCTGATATATGATAAATTATTGTAATATAAAATTTAATCACATTTTGTTCTTATTTCGTATCAACTTTGAAAAAAAAACACTTTAAAAAAACTCATAAAAGTTTGTTAAAAATTTTTGATACAGTAACTTGCCATATTTCTCTCAAGAATAAATTTTTTATAACATGCTAAATGTCGGGCAAATTGTAATATAATTCATTTTCAGAATTTCATTTAAAAATTAAAAAATTTCATTAATTTTTCGTTAAAGTAAAAAATAATAGGCCTCACAAGAAATTATATAGATAAATTATACAATCAGATATTAATAATTTTTCCTACATGATACATTCGTGATTAATATCTTTCTAATGAATGCAAATATTTAAGAGTCGATATTCCATCGTCAATATTTGGAAACGTCAATCAAAAAGAGTAATGACTAATAAATTTTATAATTATATATCTCAAGAAATAATTAAATCTTTTAATCCTTAATTAATTCCATATTATTATTAATAGCTATCTAGGCAGCACTCATACCTCCAAAATTAGGCCGGTATTCATAATCGATTCTCATATTTAAGATTAAGTATAGTCTTAAGATGTTAAAAAAGATGTTACAAACTAATCACAAAGTCAAACTAGTATCTTAAGATATTAATAAAACACTCTCGAAGTAAGAACGGACTATGAATACCTTAGGTCTTGATTTTGGATATGTGCTATTTGGATATTTTGTTTTTAATACTTGCATAAAATTTTAATACATAATATATATTCGAATCTTTCTAAAATAAATGCGTAGTTTTTTGAAATACGAATACCTAACGCACTAAAAAGTGCAGTGTTTAAAATGTTTATGTTTAAAACATCTTTGCAAAATAAACGTTTTTGCTGTAGATTGTAAGAAAACTTAATGTTGGAAAAACTAATACCTTTGCGGCATATCGAGTGTAAATGTAAGATTTCCATAGACTAAATGCATGCAAATCGCATTAGGCATGACGAGAGTAACGCAGAAATTAATAAAGCACACTGTATATAGATCGATCGATGCGATCGATGAATCACCGGCTAAACAGGAATCGAAATCGACAGATGGATCATTCCTTCGATGTAACGTAGGCAGGCATGTACATAATCACCGCAATACATAGGCAATATCCTACGTTGTATATCTCGCAGCTATGCGTTTAGCGAAAGAGGAAGAGATGCGAAAGCAGGAGGAGAGGGAGAAAGAAGCAGAGAGACAAAGCGAGAGAATAGTCGCGCAAAAAAACGAGTTCATCGGCGCTGACGAGCGATAGCTTTTAATCTCGAGTCATGCTGCACACGCGCCCGTTTTTCTGCCAGTTCGATGTAATATCCGTTGTAAATGCACTCTCGGGGAAATGTTACTCAATGCGCGCACCGGAATGTACACACGACTCCTGTGTACAGTGTAATTTACTACCCGCGGTATGAATCCCCCGCAGTAGTAGTCACTGACTATGGGGCGACGCCGACGAGTTGTAGGCGAGCCCCAGCGGTGCAGTCCGGCGCTGGCTGTAACTTTTTGGACACAATTCCAGAACCAAATTTCCACTCCGAACTTTTCGCTTTTTCGCGGTACTCATTAATTGGAAAAATAAGACATTTGCAAGTCATCGCGGAAGATATAATGATTGTTGATACAGTCTTTATATATACTTTTTTATCATAATTTTTCGATTTCATAAATTAATAATTGATTGATTTATCCTATGATATCTTTTTATAATAAAACCTCATTGCGTTTTCAATGTAATTACATAACTCTCATAATGTACACGACGTTTATAAGTTTGATATGAATGAATCACTTAATAGAATTATTTCAATAAGTATATATGTATATATGTATTGGCACAATATAATAACATACTTTGTACTTTTCTGTTTATAGAATTGTTTATGTTGATAAAAGAGTAATACTGCAAAATAATGTTTTGTTGTATTATTCTGTTTTATGTTAAATACAATGATAATCATAACTTCATTTGCTTTTCAAAATGAGAAATATATAATTTACGTTCTATTGTCTCTATAATATAAAATAAAATTAATGTATTATGTACATATATGTATATCATATTATGTACATATTATGTAATGTACATATTATATACATATATGTATATCATAAAACTGTAAATAAAAATAAAAATATTAATTAAATAGATATTTATTATTTTAACAAGATTTATATATCCTCTACACAGTTCTTTAAAAAATATTCGCAAAAACTAGACATTATTTTTAATTAACTATTATTTGTCATTTATAATTAATTATTACTTATAATAAGTCTTATTTCTTTGTTATCAACTTATTTATTTTATTTGATAAAAATAAAGTTGAAAAAGTAACAACTCTTTATTTATTTTCAAATAAATGAATAAAACATGAATATTGGACATGAATATTGGACGTTTCGATTGTACTAATTGCAAGTCTTCCTCAACTTCAACAATCTCAGTAAGAAAAATGGAAAAATGTAAAAAATAAATAATAATAAGTATAAGTTAGAACGAAGAGAGAATAAGATATAATATGATAACAATACGATAAAATGATAAATTAAGATATAAAAATAAAAATATGAATAAACTAAAGATTATAAGATTTATAAAAGAACATCACTAAATCCAGAAATGTCAATTATACTTATAAAATAAATTTATAAGCTCCAAATCCGGTTGATAATATAAAGTAATGAATATACGTCAAGAAATAAGAATATAATTTATTCCTCGGAGACGAGAATATGTTATGTCCAAATTAATCGTTTCTGATTGTCTCCAAATAAGTTACATTTTTCATTTTATCTGTAATTGATATCTATTTATTACTTACAATCAAATTTGGAACTTATACACATTTAATTATAATCTGTTATTATCGTCAGAATTAAATATGTGATATATATCTTTATGACTATTTTCATACTATCTTATTTTATGGCACTTTATATTTTTACTCTTGACCATTTTTTATCTTATTTGTATTTATTTATATTCAGCTTGATTTAAATGTTGTTTTATTTTATTCATCAATTAATTGTATATTTATTTTTTATAAATATTTAATTAGGTTCTGATTTCAGCACGAGTAAATTTTTCTTATTAGAAAATTCCAGAAAAATGTATAATGTATGTATAACTCTCCTGCGGCAGACTAGTATTATTAGTTTCAAATTACATACTTACTTTAAAGACATTAATTATTGTACCATGGAGATTGTTTTAGAGCTCGATCCATGCAATACGTTCCTGGTACCGAATGGAGGGAACCGGCGAGTAGTCGAGATGCATACAGTGGAGCATCGATTGGTGGATGCAGTATAGCCATTGGGTAACCGAGTCGGTAGTAGGGCGTAGCGTAGGAGGCTACTGTTCAGGGTTTGATCAACTGGTCTGCAGACCCTATTTCCTCCTACTATCAGGAGGAAATTGCCACTTCATCAGCTGGGAAGGACGAGAGATTAATGCCCGTCGCTCTCTTGTCATTTACGCGTTTTGCAGTTCGTGAAGAAATAACGTAACGAGTCGTCAACGCGTTATTACAAAACTACATTGTGTTTGTATCACGTGCGCGAAATCTCTAATGTATCTCTAATGTATGCGCGAAATCTCTAATATATGTATAGAAAGTAACAAATGCAAATAGAAGCTTCGATAACTGTTTTATTATAAAAGTTTATGACTTAATCGATCACAGATTTGATATTGATGAATTATTTGATAAAATTCAGTCAAATTAGAATCAATTTAATATATTTTAATAGACTTGAATTGATTACAGACTAGTAATAAATTATTTTATCTTATACTATATATTGATACATAACCAATTAATGATCAATTATAAGCCATTTTTTATCTGATGTTTTCTTTATTTACTTATAAGCTTTATTTATAAGCTTTTTTATTATAAGTTCTTTACTTATACGCTATTTATCCAATACTTTCATTATTTATAAAGGTGTGTAAAAAATTCATCTTTGAAACATATTTTTCTAGAATCGTCCGATAATACAATCTCTTGCAGCGAGTAAATTTTATCTTTAAGAAAAGAATAAATATTTAATCGATTTAGTTATCGAAACATTTATTACCAAATTAGTAGTATATGATGATTAAAAATAAAAGCAATTTCAAAATATTAGCAAAAATCACATTTGTTTTATATATTTACAGTATATAGTGCAAAATTTTATTGTAATCGATGTCGCGTTGTTATCGTAATTTATTCTTGCCGCAATACAGAAATACTACCTTTCCGGAA
>NW_012130074.1:2165554-2166505 GCF_000143395.1 Atta cephalotes
GAGAGAGAGAGAGAGGACTATTTCCAATACAAATACAATCCAATACAAATATTTTTTTACTATGTATGAAATGTGGCTATGACATACAATGATATGATGTGACAAACTCTTATTTATGCCTATTATTATTTATAGATTAAAAGATATAACAATATTTACTGTCATATTTATAAGCTAAAACGGTATAACGTGTCTAAATCAAGAATTCCATCCGTGAGAAGAAGATTCAGTCAGTACCTTTCTCATCTCATCTTACAAGGAAACTGTGACATGGAGTCACTCACAGATACACAGAATGCTTGCAGGTCCATGTATATGTATATGTCGTTGGTTACAATCCATTAAGCCTCTTACATAGATTCATATCCTGAGCTCCTTAATCCTTATACTGCAACTTATACTTACATGTTAAACGTTTAACATTTATTTATTGAACGTCAATATTTTTGTAATTTACTAAGTTGAAACTATAAAATACTTGTTAACAAGAAGAAAATATTCATCATGTTATCTAATCTGAAGATACGATACAAAAATAAAGACTTATACAGTTAAACCATGCTTTTTACATGAATCGATTTTGTACAATATCGTTTAAATGGTTCGTGCAGAATAAACATGCTATTATAAGTGACGAAAAGAATGCAATTTAATTTTAGAAGGAAAAGAGAAATGAAAAAAGTATTACCAATATATAGGTTGGAAGGACGCTTTGTTTTCTGTTTACAGTGTATTAAGTTCATTTGCAACACTTGAATTGGCACGCTGCAACCACGTTGCAGGTTTCGACAGGTTGGATTGATGATTTATTATAGATACGTTTTGTATTTGAGTTGCAACATCGTTAATTTGAAAAATCGTGCCATCATACAAGACAATATTGATATATAAAAAGAATATATATATATATACGGAAAATATATATATATATATATATATATATATATATAA
>NW_012130074.1:2167539-2179206 GCF_000143395.1 Atta cephalotes
CTCTCTCTCTCTCTCTCTCTCTCTCTCTCTCTCTTCTCTCTCTCTCCCTCCTCTCCCCCCCCCCCTTCCTAATGAAAATTATAACTTCTCTGTAACTCCTCTGGTTTAGTTTTAGATTGTTAATGTTCACGCAATCAGTGAATTATTAATATAACAATACTAAAGCAATTTAAAGTTAATATTGCATTTTGGTATTAAATAACTTTAATGATTATTTGTACTTTATGTACATCTATGTAAAATATCTTATAGTTTGCAACATTTTCGAAATTATCATAGATGATACATATAAAAGATCAATATTTTACTTGATAATTCTGTAGAAAATAAATTATTAATTGATAAAAAAAATTATCTCGACAATGTGATTAAAAATTTAACATTTTAAGCAACAATTATAAAGGTAATTAAAATTTAATGCTTGCTAACACATCTTCTATTCGTTCTTTCAATCTGGTGCTTTCATTGAAATTAATTTATAATCGGGATGCCCTCTTCTAAGATCTTTAAATTTCAGATCTCCGAGATAGATTCCGTGAATCAGGAGCGGATTCTACCGAATCCACTCGCGTTTCGAGAATTCGAAAATCTCAGCGGGCCCAGTCGCGTCATCGATGCAAGGAATCCTCGAATTTCATTATTCAGATGAGCATCGTTCCGTGACTGATCGATCGCGAGGCAAAGTGAGTGCAGAATTACATGAATAATCTATGTCGCCCTGAGTGCCGGATCCTCCTCTTTGAGGCTTTCAGACCATATCGCCTTTGAGCCAATTCATCCACTTCCGGTGGAGCTGGGCGCTTCCTTACGTATCATTCTCTTCGATTTTCTCGCGCTACTTTTCGGCTCTCCGTTTGGCGCGACACTTGGATATAGGGTGTCCTGCCTAATGCAGAGACCAAATCTGTTCGTTATTATTTTGCGATTGTATCTTCGTAATTATAAGTATCGTCCCTTTTATTTCATTATAATATATTTCAAAACAATTTATTATATATATATTTAGAGCGTAATAAAATCATTACTCATTACACTATTTCTTAGTTATCGTCTATAGATATATTTTTATTAATTATTTCCAATTATTAGTAGATAATCAATAATTTTAATTAAAAATTTTTAAATTAATTATTTATTAATATTAATTAATAATAATAAAATAATAAATAATAAATAATAATAATAATAATAAAATTGTTCCTGCAAAATTGTCCCTTTTTTAATCTTAAAAACTTACCATTTAACTAGCGTACAATTTCACGCGCGTAGTTCGTTCTGGTTTAGTAATTATCTTTATTAATCATTAATTATATTACATTAAGTTACATAACATGTATTTGCCTATTTATATGTTAGTTAAACTAATAAGCATATGAATAATTGAAAATACATATATTGTATTATTACATCATATTTAATTATTATTGTATAAAATATTTAGCAATAAATTTTACGCTTGCAAATTTTAATTATATTATTATTTGTGCAACATGTTATTTTACATTGTGCTATCTTTATATTATTAATTTAATTTATTAATTTATTATTTTTTATTTTTCATATATACTTTTTTCATATATACTTTTCATATATACTTTTCTTATAATATCTAATTAATATATTACGATATCTAATTATATCGTAATTTGGTACGAAAGTTGTGTTATTTATTATTGTACATGTTAAGTGATATATTTTTTATAAATGTATCAATAAAAAATATATATACAGGGTGTCCAGAAAGTTTCTGTCAATCGCTTTTGTGTAGATAGAACGAACTAAGTCAAAAAGTCCTCTACTATTTTGAAATTTCCGCAATAATTAACAAGATATTAATTACTAAAAATTGTTAAATATTGGTCTTGAATAATTTTTTACTCAAATACTATCAACTTCATAGAAAAATTACAAGAGACAAAAATCATTTATTTTCTTCTCATAAAGTTCTGAGAATTTTTTTTTTCAAAATTTCGACCTATAGTCAAGATTCTCTTCAATACAAAGAAATTTACTTAAACTATTAATTACAAAATTATATAATGATAGCGCATACGAGTATAAACTATGAACATATAAAATATGAAAAAAGTGCGATAGTGTGTGATATCCGAGTTAATCTTGATTATCAAATTACTAAGTTTAATATGTGACTGTCAAGATTGAACTGTTTCTAGATTTGTACATGTTCCATTAGACTGTTCTATTTAATTGAAACAAAATTAAGAGTTATTAGATCCGACATAATTGTTTGGTAGACGAATAAAAATGACATTTTAGGATAGAGCGATTTTTTTCCCCTATTGTATATATATTTTTGAAAGAGTATAAGAGATGATGAATTTTGATGACAAGCGAAAATTTTAAAATAAATATTTACTCTTGCTAAAAAATCGTAAACCTCGTTTCTTTTATTTTTTTATTTTATTTCAATTAACAAATGGGTTTATTATGGTTTATAACAATTATTTTTTAAAAATAATTATGATTTATTATTTTCAACAATAAATCCTAATTATTTTTAAGAAACAATTATTATGAATCATAATAAACTGATCGTTAAATAAAATAAAATAAAAAAATTTTTAAAACGAGAAACGTTTTTTTTTTTTACTAAAAATCTTTTAGATCTTTTAGTAAAGGTAGATATTCATTTTAAAATTTTTGCTTGTCACCAAAATTCATTTTTTATGCCCTTTCCAAAAATACATGTACAACAGAGCGTAAAAAAATCGCTACATCCTAGTGCATATGCCAAAAATATCAGCCAGAGTATTGCCGAAGTTTTCACTTGCGATTGTCCGCGTTCGCTCCATAATCCAGGATCATCATGATTGTCGAGTAGAAATTCCGTGTGAACGATCGAAAAGATTTGGCGCAGAGACTCTATTGTATGTTCCTTGCATGCGCGAGCATAATCTATCGATGCTATGTATATACTCTGGACAACTTTTCTAGGAAAAATAAATTCCGTGGTCGCAAAATTTTCGAGGAAGTCGTGCAGCAATTTCCGGAGATGACACAAACAACAAAACGTACAGGTGATATTTGAATAAAATAGTAACAGCGAGAGAGCATTCTTTGTATTGTTTCACAGAAAATTTAATCTTTTATTATAATATAACTTTTATTAGAAAATACATTTTGCTCGTGTCAGATTGAAATTAATCAATTTCATTATTGAAGAAAAGAATTATAGCGATGTTATACATAAAAACTGAGAGAAAGAATTTTGTTAATTTAACATACCTTTACTCGGTGATCGGTAAATATAAATCGATAAATATAATCGGTAAATATATCGGATAAATTTTGTTGTTGTGATTACTGCTAGTCTGCTATACCAACCAATTATTAGTAACAGAAGCAAACTATATAGAATCTAACCTATCTTTTGGATAGACTTTAGGCTCGTTTACATATAATAGAATTCGATCGTGAAGTCTTAAGTCGTAGAAAACCGATCAAGCACAATCTAATATAGGAAGAATACTTGACTAGAATTGATTATTTCTTACGATTTGAGATCTTTGCATATACAACTTTTATACATGTACGAGTCTCTTATTTACTAGCGATACTATTGATTATTTGTTATATTGACGAATTAATTTGCAATTGTAACAAATAGATCGTTTTTTTTAACAATATTTGTTTTCCCTTGATTTGTTCCTATAACAAAATCATTTCTCTCAATGAATCACGCGTGAAAAATACGTTGTTTAAATAAAGTTAATTTATATAATATTTTAATAGTAAGCATTACAAACAACTCATTGTTTAGAAAAACAGTTAATTCATGATGCTTTGTACAAATTAATAAATAATTCTTTTATTTATGCATGTTTCTCTGAGAGATTCGTTACATATATTATATTATTTGTATACCACATCATGTTGTACAGTGGCGCTGATTTATGTAACATCACTTTTGTAGAGTCGCGCGCGAGAATAGTATTTTTCTCTAAAGATAGGGACATCGCCGAACGACCATGGAAACGCATTAATTTCACTCAACCGGCTGAATGCAGTCTGCACTTGAGGAATGCGCCTTTTTCTCTTCGCGTGTCGTTTACATTCCACTTGATATGAATGACTTTATAGTAGCTACTATTACATCCGCTCTAAAGTTTAAACCATGAGCAAAAACTAATTCAAACTGAAAGCGAACAGTAATTAATACATCCAGATTCGACATGGGTAATAAAGTTGTTACAGTCGCAACTCGAATTTTAACATTAACATTTTACGCTTCGTAAGATATTTAAATGAAAACTTTTCTGTAATAATAATACAAACTAAACAACAACTGTAGAAATCAAGAATCTTAAACGTCTAGCTGGATCTTAAATGTTTGTATGATTCTATGTGAATTTATTTACTACGTATATAGTCCTTTGAAATGTGTCGAAATGACTTTTCTGTAAATTTTTCTATAGAAGATTTTTTACAGAAATGTATATGACTTATCATTTTTTAAAAAGGCATTACTTTTTCAAATTCATGGAATATGTAGCTTTAGACAATTTCTTTCTTTTTATCTGCAGCTTGTTTAAGCGGTTTAGTGCGGTTATGTTAAAAAAAAAAAAAAAACGTAATTTTATGATAATGTTCAACATATTATAGCGTAATAAATTGAATATTAAATTCTATTATATCTTACAACGTAAATATTTTTGGTTGCACGAGTGCGTGTGCGTGTGTAAATGTCAGTATCATAAATAAATGTCGATATCTCGCTATCATCGTTACACAGGTATTCATGGAACGCGTTATATATAATCTGTCAATTTTAAATATGTGTACGCGCGTTTTACATGTACGGCTGCAAACGCTTCCGGCAGTAGGAACAATCAATAAAGATTAGTTGAGTGTAATAAATAAATCGTTTTAACGATCAACGAATAGTGCAACAAAAAATTATCTGACAGTACACGCGCGAGATATAAAATAAATTGACATTTATTATTATAGAGCGAATCATATTTGACAATTAAACGAACAATGACGCTGAAACAATAAGGATCGCGAGATAGAGATATGACCGTATTAGCGGCTGTCAATCGTTCAATATGTATTAACTGATAACGGCAGACGCGTTTCCTCTCTTTATGGGAATGTAACGGAGAGGATCACGAAATATCGAGAAACAATTGCAATTCACAAACAATCCGACAATGAGAAGTGGCAGTGGTGACGGGTCTCGAGCCACGTGTGTACGCTTCGGCGCGCCGCGACGCTGATTTACTTATAAGCGTTAACACGAGTTTTCGCTGCACGCTGAATATTTATTGCCGCAAGGCGGGAAACTGTGGAGATTGAATTATAATGCGGCACGACCTTAGCCGTATTTTCCATTTGCCGCGGCGCCCTCGAGAAAAAGGCCAGAGGGTTTGGCCGATCCGGATTAATCTCTCCGCAAAGTAACGTCGACACGTCGGCAGTTAAATTAGGAAGACAACAAAGAGAAGTAGTAGGTACAATTAAAATCATAAATTTAAATTGTATCTCAAGCGCGTTTTAGGTATTTAAATAAGTGAATTTCCAACATGCTTTTAAATAAAAAAAAAATTAATTGCTTAATAATATTTAATAATATTGCATTCTTTTGTGATTCATTTTTCTCTCAATATATCATTGATAAATTATTATTCGAAATATTATGCAAAATATTTAAATGTATTTTAAATTATGTATATTAAATACTGTATTAAAAAGATTAATTTTGGCTTTAAAGTTAAAAAAAGACAGATACATACATACACATAACATATTCTTGTTAGCTCTAATTTTGCAGAAATTTTGCAGTGAACAGCAACAAATAATACACTCTTTTAGAGAGAAGGTAATATATAAAGTAACATAAAACATATGAAAGCACTTAAGATTATATTATATATTTTTAAAGCAAATTCCTAACTTCGAAAAATATTATCGTCTATCATCGCCATTAATTTCAGCTCATGTATATTTTATTAGATACAAGAATATAGAATCGGGTTGAAGGATGATACTATGTGTCTTCTAATTTATCCCACGTCACGATGTACTTTACGATGCGTCTATACCTGCAACCATTTGTCTCCTACGCAGTTCTATGAGGTATTAAAGCAAGAAGTAAGAATAAACCTGGCGCGACTTTCCAATAAAATCCTGTTTACAGCGCGACGCAACAAAGAAACAGGGCAAGTGACACGCGCAATAGCAATCTTGATCCATCTTCATCATTTACCATTCCACCGGCACGCCGGCTTCTTAGCATAAAGAATAGGGGATGATTTATTGGCCGCTGACAAGCGGTTTAAAAACTTATCCTAATAGCTCCCATTCTCTTGCGACATTATTTATTAAATTTTAATAAAGAAGCTGCTGCTCGTACGCGTCATAATAACATCTCCCTCAATGTCCCGCGGGTCTTCTAAAAACAATAAGGAATCTTGTACCAAGCTATCTCCGCCACTCCTGCCGGTAGTTTCATTTCCTGCGCGACTTGTGTACGCGTCTTTATTAGTCTAAGAGCGCAAAGAGACAAGCGAAGAGACGCGTTCTTCCTGTCTGACATAAGCTTTCAAAAGTCGCGACAACATTGATGTTACAGACGCAGCAATGATGAAAGATAGCGCTGTTTTTCAAACTGGAGCGGCATATTCTCTTCATTTCATGTCAAACTTAATATTTTTTCTTATTTTATCGACGCAATTTAATTCCAAGATTAATAATTTCAAGGTTTAATCAATTAAATTTTTTTTCCTGCACTAGACTGCACTAGAACTCTCTTTCTCGCTTTCGCCAAATATTAAAGTACGTCTATCTTATTTTAAGTTGTACATTAGTTTAGACCACAGAAAACAGACCTAATATTATGTCTTAAAACAGTATGAGACGTTTTAAAAAATGCTAACTTATATATTTTATTATAAATTTATGATTATTTAAAAAATAATAATCGAATACTGTAGAAAATATTCATATAATTATAGTGATATACTCGAGAATAATTTCAAGATCCCTTAATTAACTACTCAAATTGTCTAAACATATGTAAATATCAATTTTTTTTATATGTTTATATTAATTTCATCTAATTAACACAATTTTGAAATAATTCCAATTTTTTTCAAAATCAATTTTTTATTAGAATTATTGCATTCATAATAAATTTTTTATACGCTACTTATTATGAGACAAATGAAAAAATATTTTCTTAAGAGATACAAAATGTTGTATCTCTTTTGAGAAAATATTATTTTATCTCTCTCATAACAGACGAAAAAAATATTCTAGCAGAGCAACGTTATTTTCCGGCTTTTTAAATACTTTCGTATAAAGCACACCTGAAAGTAGTATACCACATTCCAAAGAAATGTAAAATGTTGAATATAAAATATTGCCAGAACAATAAATTAGGAAGACTGCGCTACCTAAAAGTTTCATGTAATTGAAGGGGCTGAAGATGATATATTGTAAAAGGATAATAAAATATATCCAAGTAACATGTATCTAAATACATTCATCCATTTCTAATTTTATTAATGTACGCGCAGTCTTACATGACTATAATACATAAATTCTTTTAAAAGTAATATCTTTTCTATTAATCTCTCCAGAAAAAAAAGTGAAAAGAGATTATTTCTTAAGAGTCGAAAAGAGGGAGAAAGAGAGAGAGAGAGAGAGAGAGAGAGAGAGAGAGAGGGAAGGGATATTATTTTTTATTATTATTTATTTTTAAATTTTCCATTTAATTTGAAGTCAATAAAGTAATCAATTTGTGGAAATTTGTGCGCAATTTGTTTAAATTTAAAATAAAACATAAAACATAAAATATACATAAAATATTTTGTAATCACTAAATTCTTATCTTATTAATTCTTATGTTAGTATAGTTGTACATAAAAATAAATCGTATATAAATATCACGTTTTGTTCGGCCAGTGACATTCTAATCCTTTGTACTCATTAAAGTCAACCCAAGAGCTTCGTGGGTTTTCAGGATGCATCCGCGTAGATAAAGCTTAGCTGGAACGCGTTTACCACCGTTACTTTTGCATATGAAATCTTCACCCTCATAAAACTCCTATGAAATTTACGAATTTCCGTCAGCATGGCGAGACGCGCGCGGTTTTCCGCTTGAAGTTTTCTATGTCGTACCAAGCATGGATTCAACTTTTTTATACAAACGACACGTCTATGACGCAGATACACGCATTTATCAGCAGAATATCGAAATTCAAGATGTGAGAAAGAAGGTCTATGTGTATCGGTCATACCAAGATTTCTCTTCGGACGAACACTCGGGAATAATATCGGCGTAAATTGCGGAAGTTGGCGTCGCGGCGAATTGGCTCTGGTTACATCGTGAACGATGCCCGATGTAAAATACGTTGGCTTCGTCGTGCAATTTCCGAAGAGTGCTGGAAAAACATGTCGTTCGAATCCTTCCCCCTTTGGGTTGGAAAATCCCGGGCTATCGTGTTCGCGGGATTTAAGGTGCGCCGCAATCGCCGGGATTCCCCGGGTGAGCCGCTGTAAATTTTCGCGGTTACGGTTTTCGGAATTACGCAAGAAAGAAAGACACTCTTCTCCGTTTCGCATTGTCGCGCATTTAAGTCTGCACGCGATCACCTCGTAAGTAAATATATGTCCCGACTAAGAGTGTAGCTATTCTATAGTCAAACAATGCAAAGTTAGAAAAGAATCATATGGCCAATAAGAGATGATTCAAGCGTGAATGCAGCTGTTTTTTATACGATTGATTGTACGATTAAGCTTCCATTTTTTAAATAAATTATTTTAATTAGATAGATATAGCATAATAAAATATAATTGTCATAGCAATATTAATTTTTTAATTTTGTGGCGTGATATTGGCGTTCATATTAGTACATCCAATATATTAATATATCCAACATAAATTTTTTATAAAGTCTATATAAAATAAAATCTGTAAAATATTTTTAGATATACATATACAATGCATATACACGCTCGAGTATATAATATCTCAATAGAAGAATTCGGATATTGAGGACATTCTGTGCCAGTATTAATATTAAATATTAAAAAGAATTAATGATAAAGAAATAAAGATAAAATATTTAAACAATAAGAATCTTATTTTAGATCGTACATGTGAGAACACAATCGATAAACTAGGAGCCTATATCGAAGCTGGAATGCTTTTTAATGCTTTTAAATAATTTCTATGTGAATTTATATATAAAATATGTAGTTATTTAAATTGCGCATCGAAAATAATTTTTCGGACTTATAAACACAATCAATCTACTATAGTAATATATATAATATCACAAATTAAATTGATAAACAACTTAATAATTTGATGGCATCCTTCTATTATAAAAAATTTATTTTTAGCTTTCTTCATTAATCTTTAGTGACTAAATCAATTTTATCCCAAGTTCTATGAAATTTTCGTGCAGAGTTGTTCCTTCTCTTTTTTTTTAAATACGAAAATAAAAAATAAAAAAGATGAAAATATGAAAAATGATAGACTTAGAATATTTTCAAATTATGATTTAAATATTACTAGATTTATAAATATTATTAGATTTATTATTTTATCACAAGAAAATACGTATATTAATCTAAAATTTAGTTGATATATGTTTCATGTTAATATCTCATAATATATGTTTAGGAACATAGAAATATGGAATTAAATGTTATATTAGTCAAAGTAATGATATATGCTAATGAACTTTATCGCGGAAACTCAAAATTTCAGTTGAACTATTGCTCGATTGCGAGATTGCAGGAAAAATGTAGATAGTTGAGAGCCAATTTCAATGCGTCGTAATAATCTCCTTTGTATTATAGGACATATAGAATTCATATCGCAAAGCACTAACAGTCTTTCATATATATGTTAGTGTTATTTAATAGATAATTAACAACGTTAAAATATTTATGTCACATAAATAGCTGTAATATTTGTTAAACTAACTTTTCTTTCTAATAATTTACGTATCTAAAAACACAAATCTACAAAAAAGCATAATTCCATTCATATTTTATTGGAAAAGATTTCTTTTGACAATAATTGCACAACTATGCTATCAGGGATTATGCACAATTTTTTAATTTTTCCTCTAATTATTTAAAGTGCTCAATACTATGGGCATAAGCAATGTTATTTTTAGTTTTTTATATACTTAGATTCTTTATCGTAGTAAATTATAAAAGCGAGAAAAACCTTTCGCAAAAATGGCATGCAATTAAATTTCGGGAGGTAAACTTGCTTCAATTTTCGATGGAGAATGCCACTCAATAGCTCGTATGCGCGCAAAGTGAATCAGCAGCCTCTCTATATATGCCATTTTTTCTAGTTTCTCTCCTCTTAAACAATCTCTGCATCTACTCTGCTCTTTTGTTCTGCAAAAATCATCGTGCAACGAATTTTCCTCGAAATTAAGAGGCTAACCGAACAGAAGTCGATTGTCCTAAAAATTACGTTATTCCATCGTATTTCATCATAATTGAATTTTTAAGCTATTTGTGTTATTGTACAATAAGAAAATCTTTACTCGTTCAAGAAAATCTTTTATGCTATATATAGAATATTTTCTCCCTTTGAAAGTCTCTTTTTTCGACAACGCAAGCGAAAACACATAAGAAGAACTATATTATTTCGCGTTAACTCAGTTTCCATTTTCTTTTTTTTTCCTAACATCATAGTTAGGCGCTGAGATTTCAGAGAAGTGGATTTCAGAGATGCGGATGATATATCGATGTGGTATACATTAAAGCTGTGTTTGTGTTTTCTATTAGGTTAATCAGGACCGTGACTGAGAATACGTAGAGCGGATGTGTGCTCGGCACTACGTAAGGAACACGAATGTATAGCTAGATGTACACGCGTGCATGTGAATGTATGCAAAGGTGAGGCGAATCACTACTGTCTGGATTCGGGATTATGGAGATTGCGCGGAAGTTGGGAAAACTGTACGTTTCTTAGAGAAATTTTTCTTCCGATTGAAAACGCCGATTGAACTGCACAGCACTTTACTGACTAAACGTTTATTTACATTGTTATATAAAACGCGATTGAAGAAGAGTATGTTAGTCTTTCAAAACTTTAGTTTCGAGTTGTTAGTAATGTTAGTTCATCAATTCGTTGCAATTGATTTGTCTGATATATTGTAGTATACATTACCAGTTTTCTTCTAAATAATTTAAATAGAAAAATGAGATTAATTGTATATGAAATGAAAAAAATTCAAGAAAGTTTTTGTCATAAAGTTTGTAAAGAATAAAAATATTAATAGAACGTTATAAAATGTTTGTAAAGAACAATATTAAGTGACATTTCTTCACAAAAGGAACTAAAAATATTACTTTTAATTGAATTTTTTGTATATAATATAAAAAGTTTTATCTATTGTGAAATATTTCAATTAGCCAACATTAAAGAATTCATTGTGATTAATTTTCCTGTCAAATTAAAATGATCAATTACTGCAGGAACAATTACATTTATTATAGTGGGAGAAAGTGTGGCTTAATCACTTGCAATGAGCACATACTGAGGCGAAATAATTACTTATAAATTGTATGCATACGAGAAATACGTAGGGAAAGAGGAAGGGGAGAGAGAGAGGGAGAGAGAGAGAGAGAGAGAGAGAGAGAGGAGGAGAGAGAGAGAGAGAGGAG
>NW_012130074.1:2179226-2181151 GCF_000143395.1 Atta cephalotes
GGAAGGGAGAGAAAGACCTTTTCATAATCAAATTCATATTGAAATGGGTTGCTCAGAACGCAATTTGCAACATGTAAATATTTACCTGACGATGCATTTATATCTATTATGACAGTAGCTCCTTGGAGGCAATGTTTACGAGATTGCTCGATAACTGGACACGACTATTGCCGACACTACCTTTAAACTCTCCATCATAGATATTATTTTGTAGCCCGTGTCATGAAGAGAAGTAAATTGTTACAAAGCTGCATTATATCGCTAGGATTATTATACTCCAGCGCGTTTGGACTTCTTTTGCGAAATTTTTTTTTACTCTGCACCCATTCTTTGTTACTGGTCTCTCCTATTGTTTCGGCACAATGCGAGATATATTCGTGAATGCGTAATGAACTTACCTCCGTTGATGTCGCTTGCGCGAGAAGAGGAATATTTAAGACATAGAAGCACTTTTAATATCAGCTTTGCGCGCGCTAAGTTAATTAATCGCGTGTATCGCGCGAACGAAACAATATCTTTTCTTTTCGACTTTACTCGATCTGTCGCAGTTACTAAAAGTAGTGTTATAAAAACTGTAACAAGATATGCGACTAAGATAATTAATTTTACATTTTAATTATTCGTAATGCTTATCTTGTATTACATTTTTATAACAGAAAATGCTTTATTTATGTTGGTTTTTACCATATTAATTAATTTTAATGTTGAATTAAAATACTGTTTATCTTTCTCTAATTTTAAGAATTAAAGAAAGATAAAAAGTAAATTAAACTGAGATTAAAGTTAATCTACAAAAAAATGAACGTTAGAGAAAGAAATCGACTTTTTCAAACAGAATATTTAAAAATATCCATATTAAGTTGGTGTGTAGGGTTAGGGTGTCAAAAAGCGTGAAGACATAAATAATTATCCATATAAAGTTGGTGATATAATTAAGAACCAACGAGTTTCTTGATTTATTTGAATGGCATCGCGTGGCACAAAGAGAAAGGTATGATAATAATCACGCTGTGAGGCTTGATGACTGGATGCAACTGTTACAGGGAAGTCAGAACTTGGGAAAAAAACAAACGGCGGTAAGAAATAGAGTACAGCAACCTGCATAAACATCGAAATAATAATCCAGATGGATACAGCCGTCGTGATATCAGAGGAAAGGAATTTATTCTTTCACATAATACACGAAAAATTACGTGTATAGAAGCTAAAAATATTTTTGCTCTTAGGTTTTTCATGTTCTCTTTACACATTTTAAGTTTATCTTTTTTTATATCTCATATTTATTGATTTAACATACTATTTCAATTAAAAAAAAGAAACACGTTTTCGTAAAGGAATTCTATTATTTTAATATGTATGAATATTCAAAAATATTCAGGTAACGAAAAATTTGTTAAAATAACGCATGTTTTATTAATAAAGAATTACTTATAAACTTTATTTTTTGGAAGAGATTACTGTTTATACATAATTTAAAAATTTTGACAGTTTTGTCTCTCGAATCGGTTTCATAAACGTTATTGATCTAAAAGACTTATTTCTCGCGTTTCGCAACTTGAAAATTTATTCCCCGACGGAATGTCTAAAATTTAGTAAGAGGCTATCTAAAGGGTGCGGTGAGACAATCGGAACGAACACGTTCGCATCGGGAGTGCTTGGCGAAAATGGAACTTCGTCATGAGGTAAATTAGCGGAGACTGGCAAAGAGCTAAATGTACCCCATCGGGGTAATTTTATATTCATGGCCCGTTGCCAATAAAAACTAGGCGGTTGAGAAAGATGGAAAGCGATAGAGAGAGAAAGAGAGAGGGAGGAAGAGAAGGAGAGGGGAGAGGGGGAGAGAGAGAGAGAGAGAGAGAGAGAGAGAGAGAGAGAGAGAGAGAGAGAGAGAGAGAGAGTAGTAGTAGTAGTAGTAGTAGTAGTAA
>NW_012130074.1:2183123-2198499 GCF_000143395.1 Atta cephalotes
AGAGAGAGAGAGAGAAAGGATTGGTAATTGAAATAGTGCGGATTACTTAATATTAAAAAAAATCTTGTGTCATTCTCTTTTTGTTGCAACATGCGGGCGTATTCATGTTTTCTGACTAGCACGAAACGTTTGCATACACCCGCGCCAGGGGAAAAACACGCGAGTCTCGTCCCGAATGCGAAACCTGCTGCCTCTCTTCCAATGTTATCGACTTTTTAAATAATTCACGAGCCTCGCTCCGATCCCGGATAATTCAGCGAACGCGCGCCAGAGATTGCAGGAGTGTCAGAATTAATTTTCTTGTTAAATAACACATAAACTGCCGCCGATAATGGTATGTGCTGTGTGCGTCTTAGCTACAGCTAAAAATTCCTTTGTAAGATGAGTGTTCCTTGAAAAGGTAATAAAATTTGTGACAAAAACATTGAAAATGATATAAATCCGAGTTATAAAAGTAAATAAAATATTAAAAATAAAATTTGTCAGATTTCATAATTCAGAGAGTTTGTACTAATTTCCTTAATTGCTCTGTCGTTCCTTTACTACTTTATTAAACTGTTAAACAGGAGGCATTTTGAATAAAGATTGATATAATTAAATTTCTTTTACTAAATAATTTTCAAAATTTTTAAAATAAATTTTAAGTTATATAAATAAATCAAATAATAATAATAATAATAATAATAATAATAATAATAATAATACTAATAAAATAGTAGAGATAACTACTATTTTATTATTAGTATTATTATTATTTAGTATTATTATTATTATTTACTTGTGACACAAATTTCATGAGAGAAAATAAATATTAAATAATTTTATAAAATAACGAGTAAAATATTATTACCTTTGCTTGACTACTTGCGAAATTCACAATTATTAAATTATTGAATTGTGAAATATTATTTTTATAATTGATATATAACTAAAATATATAACGTAATTATTCTAAAAAATATTTAAAAATACATATTTAAAATATTAAGCATATTTATACAGGGTGTCTCAGATCACCTGTGCATCCCTTTTATCTCGGAAACAGAGCATTTTAGAAGAAAACATTTCAGACAAAAGTTGTGGAGTTTTAAATGATCTATTTAATGATATGATTAGTCTGATCTTGAGTGGCGTCACCAAGATCAAAGCAATGTCACTTGAATTTTTTAAATGAAACCGTCTATTTTTCATTGTATATTCTTGTAGCACACCTCGAGAACTTTCCAAGATATTATAATAAAATTTTTCATGAAATACTTTTCGAGTTATAAGGCTTGAAAATTACAATACAGCATTAGCATTACGCAAGATCAAAGTCATTGATGGATTGTTCCTCTTATTTTAATTTTTGTACTGAAAATTAATTTTTATGTAAAAATGAAAATAAGAGAAACAATCTCCACTGATCTTGATCTTAATAAATATTATCATGATCCTAAACAACATTCAAGAGCCGTCGGACGGACACCTTGCATAATGCTAATGCCGGCGGTATTGTAATTTTCAAACCTTATAACTCGAAAGGTACTTCATGAAAAATTATTTTATTATATATTAGTGTTTTGGAAAGCTCTCGAGGTGTGCTACAAGAATATGCAATGAAAAATAGAGAGTTCCATTTAAAAAATTCAAAGTGACATTGCTCTGACCTTGGTGAGAGCCACTCAAGGTCAGACTGATTAGATCATTAAATAGACCATTTAGAACCTCACAACTTTTGTCTCAAACGTTTTTTTCTAAAATGCTGTGTTTCCGAGATAAAAGGATGAGTGATTGTTTGAGACAACTAGTATATAACACACTGATTTATGACAAAAATTATCTTTGATAAGTTATTTCAACATGCATTTGTTTGTTAATCAAATATAGATTTTTTTTAAAATAGATTTTTTTTGAAAGATAAAATAGAAATTAAATTACATTTAATTTCTATTTTGTCTTTCAAAAAGATCTGTTTACACTCATATATTTAAATGAGATATTAAAAGATTATTCCATTTCATGAGAACATAATGTTTTAACAAACTAATACATTCTAAAATCGCATTTAACTGAGGATACAAGGCATTGCCGTTTCAAAATATCATCTGACATCAAGCTCTTAATCCTTTTAATCCTTAAACTCCTAATCGTCTTAGTACCTTCAGTCCGAAATGTGTTAATGTATGCAGATCTTTCGATTACGGAATTCTCTGTAGTTGAATTGATCGCCATTGTTTACAAGTCTACAAATATATCAATGATATCTAGAAATAGGATCGGTATTTATAAAAATTTGATTCTTTTAAAAACTAGAAATATATTTCTATTTTATGTACGACAGGTGTAAATATATTTGCAATAGTGACAGACTTCTTTTACTATTAATTTTGTAGAATCACGATACATTACTATTCTTACTGTTATCATTATTGTAAGCAGACTGAATGCCTTTTAATTTCTTTTAAAAGATTCAAAACCAAATTTTCGCCGACGACAATTTGATGGATGACCTATTAAGGACATATTCAACACTGAAAGTGAAAAGGTTTAAAGCTTTAAGTTTCCAGAACATAAATGGACGAAAAAAATTCGTTTACGTGTTAATTACCAAGAAGTTTAATTTGAAGATTAATTTTAAAGATATTTAACATGGAAAATTAAAAAGTTAAAATTAACGATGGTTTTCTATTAACTTCTGTTTTGCTATGAGTGCGGCAAATTTTTCGAAGAATCTATTATTAAAAGAAAAAAATGATAAAATTGAGATGCTCAGTATGTAGTTACATAATGATATGCAAGATGTTCGCATTTTATACAAGAGATGTGTTCTTAAAGATCTTGTATGATTCAGAACTCACATAATTTAAAAGCAACTTTTCGCTGAGAGTAATTTGTCACGTTATTTCAAATTCGTATGAAATGCGATCATTATATTTACTTGAAAAATAATGATTACGGTTCGGTATAGCTCTCATATTAATATATAAATTCAATATCGTTATTATATTTATGATATGTATGATTGAACAGCAGAAATATACGAAATGTATGTATAATTAAAAATTAATTCTATTTTATCTCTACATCGTATTTAATAATCTCTCAAAATAATTCTTTAGAATAATAACTACTCATTTTATTATTTTAATTTATTATTATAGTTACACATTTTTATTTATAAGATATATTTATAAATTTAAGTATAGTGAAATATATATTTAGTAATATATTTTATTGAATTTATTATTTCTTATCTACAAAGTAACATACTTTCAATATATATTACTTCCTTTTATACAGCATTTTTATAATATTTCAAAATTTATTATAATTTTTTTCGCAAACAATTAACTAAAAATTGGATAAATAAATAAATTATAAAATGTATTTTTTCCTTTCAATAATATATTTAATTTGGACAAATACACGCGAGTTAATAAGTTTTACGGTAATATTAATACTGTAAAGATAATAGAAATATTCAATTCGCAAATGCATTCAGTTTCCCGATGTTTAATTTCGAATTGGTGGTAAAGATCCAATAATTTCCGAGTGTGACATTATGAAAGCCCAGCTTGCGATGAATAGAGAGAATACGGCGGGCACACATACCGGAAGTACTCGAATATGTTCCGTTCCGATGACTCGCGCGAAATCCGAAAGAATGAAAGGATCGGAACGTGCACTCCAGTCATTTTCCGCGGCGGCGCGCAAAATAAATCGTCCCGGTGATGAACGCTTCATCTTCTTGGTGTTTGCCTTTATAGAACAAAGCAGCCGAGGCATGCGCGGCCACGACGACGCTTCTACGTATTCTGCGCGAGTACTTCCGATAAATTCGTCCTCGTCGTCGCCGTCGCCGTCGCCGTCGCCGTCGCTGTCACTGTCGCCGTCGTCGTCGCTAAGGTTTTCGCTCTTGTGTCAGGTGCGCGAACGGCGGTGACGAGGACGGAGATAACAAGAAGGCGGAGAGATGCATCGGGGACGTGCCGGGGATACCGACCATTAATTCGAGTGGTCCCGCTAGCGATGTGATTATTTTCATGACGTTTCGATTCAAATCAAACGCATTGTTAAACCGTGCCTCATTGTGTGCCAGTTCCAATTTACAGCGATATTTTACAGAACGTTCTGCGATCGCGCGCCTGCACGCGCACGTGATCCCCAACAATTCCATGACATCCGGCTAATATCTACGTCCTGTCCCTTTCCCCGCATTCTCACGCTTTTTATCAAGGTTTGATAGGCAAAATTATGGCCTTTCGACGAGATGCCATGGAATATGCGCGGTATACATGCTGCTTTTGATTTTATTTTTGATTGAATTCGCTGTGATTTTGTCGACAGCGTACTGGCTATCGATTGGTTATACAGAATTCCTCATTTAAACAAAATAATTTCGAAAGTCCATTGTACATAAGTTGCGGTGAATTGATTGAGAATAAAGTTTTCTCATCGCGTTTTAAAATTTTTCTGGCTAAAGAAAGTTTTAAATGGCGATACACTTATATAACGTAAGCTCTCGTTCAAACTAGAAGTTAAGCTTCCTGAAGGAAAGGTTAAAAGGAAAGTATTTTGCTGCATAATAATGAGTATAGTCTGTATTTCCATTATAGTCTTAAAAGAACTAATGCTAGATGAAACGAACGCAAATTTAGAGCTAATCTCGAATAGTGTATTGTCGTACCTACGTTAATTCAATGCCGTTCAAAAGAAACTAAAGATAAGAGAAGTGAAAATGTAATATATAACGAAACAAGCGATTACGATAATGAGATTACGAATTAAATTATAAGTAAAAATATACTGATCGATCGTGCATTAAAAATGCATTATGCGATTAGTTGCATGCCATTGCATTTGGCTGGTGTTGGCGCGCTAGAAGCTCATCCCATAACTCCGATGAAGACAAATTAAGGCGCAAATTTAATTACAAATTAAATTATAAATTTGAACTGCGCATTAAAACTGTACATGCTATCATGAGCTAAAGCAACGAATAATCCGGCAAACTTGAATTATAGATGAAGAATGCTTTAAGCTAGTAAAACTGATACATGATACATTCGCACTAAAAATATACTGTTAATTAACGTAATTAAGTTCGATGGATTATTGCCTAATATCCTGTCATTGACGAAAGTGTGAGAACAGTAAAATTTCTCGCTTGAGTTATTCAGAAGTCGAAGTCGCCCCGTAATGAGTCCCTCAGGATGGATACCTCAAGGAACCAACCTAGCAAGGAGTAATCGAGTTTACTTGAGACATGAAGTCGTTTGTCGTTGCGCAGAAAGAAAGGAAGGCGAAATGAAGGAGAGAAAAAGACGCAGAGAGATCCTCCGATCGTCTTGATCTCGGTGATCTTTAAAAAAGGCTCTACTAGTTGAGACAAATAATTGGATTTGGCCGCGATGAGTGGCTTTGTAAACTTGTATAATGACTAGAGAGTATGAGTTCGTGACATAAAATGACGAAGCTTATACATATATACAGTAATATGAGAACGTAAAAGTTCTTCTTTTTTTTTATTACATTATAAATGATATTAACAATTTCATAAAAATATGATTATATCTATAGAGTAGTTGATAATTGATACGTTTACTAAACAAGATAGCAATCTTTGTTAAAAGATGCAATGTTTTATTTGTTAAAATCCAATTGTTGTACACGTCGCATTCTTTTAATTGCAATTTGCAAAGATATTTCATTAACGAAAGAGATAATTATTAAATAATTAAAGAAGCAAATAAAAGCAATTAAAAAATTAATCGCTTAAACGATATCTTATATTGCAGATTCCACTCGTCCAAAATAGTTGAGGTATAACAAAAATTCTACGGATTTTCAGTAGGATTCTGATCTCTTTAAGGCCATTCTTCAAAAAGAGGAAGTACGAATAATCAGATTTAACCTGACGGGACTTTGAGTCAAGTGGGATCAGTAATAGTCTTTTGTAAGCTTCTTGAACTTTTATTTCTATTCTGCTTTTTATCATTTTATTTCTTAGCACATTAGGCAAACAATATATCGATTCATTTTTCTTTTTACAAATAATCATATTTGCGTGACGAATAAAATATTTATATAATACATCTAATATTTATACCTAATATATATAAAACATTTAGACTTTTTAAGTTGCAAATAAATGTCTGAGAGATTCTATTTGTAACTATATAATAGTAATATAATAGTAATAAATAAATTTCAAGGCTAATGAGAGTCAGCGCGGAAGGAATTGCGCATAGTTATCGATAAATTACTTCTTCATAATGTCTTCATGATGTCTTTTTTATTTCAAAATCTTGAACATTTCGACTCACTTTGTAATTGTCTTCATTAAAAATGTTTGTAACACGTGTCATTATTGAATTATCACATAAGGAAATCCAAATTTTTCAAAGCTTTTTAATGTTGAGTGCTCCATTCGAGGTGAGTTGTTTTTCTCTTTCTCTCTTTTATTTGATTCGGAATTAATAACATGTACATTTGCATATCAGAATTCACTACAGTTCTGGGAATCTGAGAGTGACTTACTCTAGACGGACCGCTTAACGTTTTAGACCGAATTAAACGGAATTAAATTGTTATATTACTGAGGATGACTACAAAGTGAGTTGAAACGTTCAGATTTTAAAATAAAGAAGACATCAATGTTATGAAGAAGTAATTTTACTTATCGATAACTGTGCGCAACTTTTTTCGCGCTGACTCTCATTAGCCTTGAAATTTATTTCTTATTTTAAATATTGAGAGTTTTAATCATTATATTCTTTAATTATGATAGTAATCATGTTATCGAGATAAATTATAAAATAATAAATAACGCGATGTTTAATTCTTAATAAATTTTATTTCTTATAAATTTGTTTATGAGAGATGTTTATAGAGTCAATATTTAAATGTTGAAATATTAAACTTGTCATTCGCAGAGTTGTTATACAAGGAATTTTCGGTGATTTGAATAAAATTTAATGCTGCTGTATCACTTTTATGAATTTTCGTGTAAAGTGCGAAAAATCATGTAAAAACAGAATCGCTAAATTATCGATCGACAAGCAAAAGTTTCTGAAATTTTTAAATTCGCAAAGGAAATGAAATTTTTTAACTTTTTTAAACAGAAGTTATATATGTATCATTTATGAAAAGATTTCACATTACGTTAACAAGTTGCAAACCTGTAATGCTTATCATGGAAAAACATGGTTTCAAGTAAACATAGCTTAAAGTTTGTAATAAACTGGCTATTGTGTACACTGTACGCTGTATCTTTTGCAGCTCCCAGAATTTTTTTCAACATTCACGTTTTAAGATAACATTTAAATGACGCAATTTTAATACAATATTATACAATAAAATAAAATCTTCAAAAAAATACAAAATTATTTCGTTCTAATAAAAGAACATTTAATACTTTTTAGATAATATTTTGTAATTTGTAGATTGATTTGAATAATATATGAAACATGAGACTATCAAGTCTCCACAACAATAAACAATAAAGTACATCTGTATTAACTTGTTTATTCTTGTATCATAAATCTCAAAAGATAATTGGATAGACGTGTTGAGTACTCACACCCAACAAGTCTAATCCTTCCATGACATCCTTCAGAGACGCTCGTGCCTTCCCTCGTGCATAATCTTCGAAGATTGCTTTTCCCTCGTCGGGACAAAAACCTAATCTAGTCATAAAGTAAAAGAAGAAAGAGAGAAATAATAGCATTTAGCTTAAGACGTACCATGGCGTGTCGTAGCGTTATAATAATCGAAAAAAGTAGAAGGATCTGGTAGCCGGTCTTGATTTCAGGTCGTTAACAGGAGACGAGCCATGCGAGATGCAATGAGAAAGACGGAGACAGGAAGCTGAGAATTGCCAGGGGCGAGATGCGAGCCAGTCGATCTCTTTCTCTCTCGCCGGTCCAGCTTTTTTCTGTAACACTCTTTGTTCTTTTATTTGGTGTCGGAGCGAGACACGCAGTAAACCTCGTATTCTCCGACCGTTTTGAATTAGTCGATTTTTCTCAGGGCCCAGGAGTCGATGACGACGTCGTGGAAATCGTTCCATTACCATCTCATCTCAGTCTCATCGCACTCTGCGGTTTCGAATGCCCGCTTCTTCTCCTCCTTAAACGCGTTATGCGAGACACCCGGTGTCGAGTGCATGCCCGGGCGATACTCGAATTATACCCAACGTCGCGCATTTTTATTTTGTTCCCGTTGAATTTACAGCGCGCTGCTTGTACCGGATCGTCGGCGAGCTAAGTACGTGATTTATATTGAAAGTCGCGCGTTTTCAGGGAAAAATCACGTTTACCGTTCCGGCTAACTTCGGATAACAAGCACGAGTTTCTAAAGGCACGTAATCTCTCCCTTAAATCTCCAATTAGAGTAACATATAATAACATTTTATATCTGGAGTTACACAGAATAAAATAAAAACAAAGTTACCTGAATAAAAAAAAATATTTGCGTACATTGTCTCTTGCTTGAAATTATTTTATAAGTAAAAGATTTACAAAATATTTTAAATACATCTTGTTTCTATTTGTATATTGAAGAAAGCTCATTGTATAACAACATGATTCTCTCTTTGTACAAAATATTAGACAAAATGGCAAAACAAATATATTCTTTCTTATTACAAATCAATTCTGAATAAACTTCTGCAACTAAAATCCCAAGTAGCACACAGTGCTTATAATTTTTTAGCGCTTTGCAAGCGTTACTATGCTACTTGGGATATTTAATTGAAATATTAAAATTAAAATTAATAATATCCGTGCTGATATCATTTAATATATTTTTGTTAAATAAATAGATTAAAACAATACAATTAAATAAATACATCGCAATCTTATTGTATATACATATAGATACATACAAATACATAATAATATTTCATTACATCAGCGTTGCAAGATTAAAAAGTATTCCAATATCATGGCGCTTATTTTAAATTATATCAGTTAATCTCAAAGGACGTCCAAAGAAGTAACCACAGAGAATAGAATTTCACAAGCTGCCATGCGCGTAATGTGTGATGGAACGCAGAGAGCGTCCAGAAGGAATTGTTCATTAGTTGCAGCGAAATAATTCGTGGCCGAAGGCTGTAAAAAAGAACTGGAAGGTTGGGAGAAAAAAAAGGATCAGTTATTCCATTATGCGTGGCTCATTAGGTCGACGGACATAACTCATCGACCGGTCGAAAATTACGGCCCTCCCGCAGGATGAAAAGTCGTCCTCGATATTTGTCGGTAGCGAATAAATATTTCATGGATAAAACTAACAACGCGCGCTTCTTAAGTTCCGGACGCGGTTATGTCCGACTGCGGATGCTATGAGGGATGTGATGTAATTAAGCACTTTGTTTAATGCCGCGACGGAATCGAATTATAATGAAGTAGAGGAAGAACAAGTTGAAATTGCTCTTAATCCTTTATTGGAACAATGTTAACTCGAGGAGTCAAAACAATCTTAAATAAATTATGCAATCAATATTAATGTTTACAACTCAAACCACAATTGATTTTGCAATAAAATTGAAAATGTAATTAAGCATTTCTATAGAAAAATTAATGAAAATAATTTCAAACTGTTTACCATGTAAAGTTGGTTTAATATCACTTTTAGATATATATTTATTACAAAGGATGAGTAGGCAATACGTGTATTGAATCATTTGGAATCGTCGTTTTGGTGAAAAAGGAAAATGATTTTATTTTTTTTTTAATAAAAAGATTGATTTAAAACAGCCTTAAAAATGATTTCCAATCGCTAGTTCGCAAAAATTGATTTTTTTAATGCGTCGATGCGCATCTGTACATCCTTTCCTATCCTTTATATTATTAACACAGAATGTCTAATGTACATTATAAATGTGTCATATTAAAAAAAATGTTATACATTTAAAATTTATTTTATTGTTTTACGTTTTCATTCGACTCATAATTTATCGACAGCTAAAGATTTAATACATATAGCTTTAATCGTTTTTTTAATAAGAAAATAAAGAAAAAATCAAATCTTTGACTTATCGCTCGTATCTCTTCTCGTTTTATTTATGTGCAAGAATGTGAACGATTTGCCATGACACTTTACATTTATTATACGCAATCATCGTGATGTTGCGATAAATGTGCTCCACAGTTTTAATTACTCTATCCAATTAGTATCTTCACAAATAGAAAATAATCTATAGAACTGATGATCATCTCGGTGAATTAGCATTAAATTGAATGTAAAATATGTAGAGATGTAACTGAAAAATGAGTCCAATGAGTGACTTGAGTGAATTGACATAATCTTGTATTTCAAATTCATTAATTAACAAAAAATATATATGCTTTATGTTACATATAAACAAGTCATTACAATATTTAATAAATATATAATATAATAAATCAATATAAGAATTTCAGAATTGTCACATTTTGGTTTACGAATAAATACAACTTTAGAGGTAAGTTGCCCAAATTCGCAGTATCGATATTTATTCACGAAAGCAATTGCATTTGTCCACTGAAAGCATTAGAGACTGTGAAAGAACAAAGAAATGATTGAGCAATTATGCTCAATCACTATATAACATACGAATAAACAAAAAGTTCAATAGATGCTAACGCATTGAACGCAATCCTTTATTTGAACAAGTTACCATAGAAATTGCGAACGAGTGTTATCGTTGTCGTGCGTCATATGCATGTGAGTTTAATGCTTATAGGGTCGCAAATGCCATTATTTACTCGTAAAAACGCATAATTCTTTGAATTAAATCAATGATTTTATACAGATCAATATGGTTTAATAAATTCCGAGATTGCATAATATCGCGTATATTACTCGTGAATCTTTATTTTTTGCAAACTATGTTAAAACAAAAATTTTTTTCTTGGTAATAAAATAATAAATTCTTTTCATATAATGATAAAGAATTATTTATTTATATGTATTATATATTTTGATATTACTCGGCCTATATTATAATGTCGCTTTAATATTTACAATTCAGTTTGATGAATAAATCGGATTTGTGTCCGATTTACTACAATAAAATAATAAATTGGGAATGCGTTAACATCATCTATGAAAGATTTACAATATTTCACGTTGAGAAAATTATAATTGCATAATAAAATTAAATGACGTATTTATGCTTAAATAATTTTAAATTATCATAATTATGGTTCTATTGACCTTTAATGTCAGTAATCATGTTCGGTATTAGTTCAATAATAACGCATGCCAATCAAGTAAGAATGGTTTTGCTGAAGTATCTAAAAATTTAACTAGATACACAGATTTTAAAATAATTTTGTTGTCATCAAAATAATTATATAGGATACTCAAACTGATTACTAGAATGTTAAAACTTTTCACAACATTGCTCATTATGTTTGAATTTGCAATTCAAAAATAAACAATTATTTTGATAGTCTAATAAGATTATTTTCAAATTTATATCTAGCTAAATTTTGTGATATTTTAGTAAAACTATTCTTTTCATAATGAAATATAACAAAGTCACTTATTTAATAATTTTCTCATGTTAAGAGAAATTTTCGAAAAATTACAATTGCGGTTTAATTCAAATTTTTTATATTATATTATTTATTACATAAAAATTACGACGATTAGATTAAGAAATTTCATTTGAGATGAATTTTTCAAATTAACTATAAATAATAATATCTTCGTTATTCTACGCGGAATAGTTATGTATATAAGCACTATGATTAACTCTTCGCGATAATAATCCGTATTAGAAATCCGGTACAATCGTGCAATCCATTGTCAGTGAATTGTTTAACCATGTTGCTCTGCTCGCTCATGCTATTCCTAAGCCTGCATTTCACTGTCGGCCATTTTGGCTGATGGATGAAAGCGTTTAGAATCTAATTTTAAAGCTCCTCTTTTGCAGGAAAATTTCAAATTTTTAAAGACGTCAGATAATATTTTAAATAATTAATAAAATCTGGAATAAAAAGACGATATTTTGAATTTTTTATATTTTCGCGTTTAATTAGATAGAAGCAAGATAAGTAACATATTCAAAGACCTAGTTTCGAACAGTTTTATATATGTATTGTACATACATATACATATGTTATATTTGAAAAAAATAATGATTATTACAAAGTTATTATGAGAGCTTTGAAATCCATTCAGAATATATTAAAAAATATATAAAATAATCTTGATTATCAACTTCTTTTATTATATACATTAAAAAAAGATCTAATAATAGTTATTAAATATTGAATAAAATAATATTCTTGAGGCTTCCACGGATGCTTTATATAAAGATTATGCGTTTCGCAGGTTTTCTTTGTGTCCAGATCCATTCTTGGAATGCCAACGTTTCGTGAATCTTGCAGTCCACTTCACCAGGACGAGGAGCAGCTTGATCGAGTAAAATAGTAAAATAGTTTCAATCAAATGTTCGATTAATATAACTAAAAATAATTTTACTTTTTTAAATATTTAATAAATATTACCACATAATAATATAATCGTTTGGTAATAATTATTAATATTTAGAAAACTCAAATTATGATTATATTTTATATATGATTATATTTTGGTTATATTAATTGAACATTTGATTGAAATTATTTCGTAACTATTATTAACTCTTTTCTTCAGTTTCTCAATTATTTATTGTTTTATTTAGTGTACATATTCAAGATCAAAATTGGATTGCCGATAGCTTCTATCGTCAGTATCCCTTATCCATTATTGCTCGTCGATGTGCACAAAGCCTAACCGTCTCATCCTTACCAGCTATGTTCATCGGTCGTAACGACGATGTGCATTACATACTGAGCCAGTATGTTTAATCTCAACATGTTAGCCTCATTATAATCCGGCAACTGACCAATAACGACGTTGTGTTAAATGACCAACGGCGTGTGCATCGAGAGACGGTTGGTCGCCGCAAATGCCGCGGCCGCCGCGCCGCGACGCGACGCGACGCGACGCGACGCGACGCGATGCGATGCGACGCCACATTGCGCTCTATCGCGCCCGACGATGCGCATTGATTCGGGATTACACCTCGATAGTAAGTGTTGTGTGCGCACGATACTCCACGCGAGAGCTCGGAATTATCTTCGTTAAGCTCTTAAGTGCTGCCGACCACGTTCGTTGTGCCACGATGAATCGCACGTTCATCTCTCCTCTGAATCGCATATCTCCTATCGTGTCTCGAATTCAATTCGATGGACGATGTCCGCGCGAGCCCTTCGGTTCTCGATATTCTCTTTCGCTTGACGGCACGATCTTTTTTGAGTATGCGTGGAATAAAGTGCGGCATATTCCAGGCTCTTTTTGACTATGGAACGAACGCGTTTTGACTTGGAATATATATACGTATATAATACATGGACATACAAAACGCGTATAATATTCAAAGCGGAACGAAGTAGCCAGTCTTTGCACGTGCTTCCATATTGACGATTCTTTTTTCTTTGTGAAAATAAATGCATGTATAAATAACTTATGACTAGATAAAGCAAGGATATTGTAGAATATTCTATAGTTTAATAGCTTCTATAATAGCTTTTATTTATTTTTAAACGACTTATTAAACGCTTATTTTTTAGCAATTTAATTTATATGATAATCCTTATTCTATATAATCTCAATTATTTCGATTCTTTAAAAAATTTATATTTTTAGAAATGTCGTATCGAAGACAAAATAATTAAAACAATCATTTTGATTCTCAAGTAATTCAAACGCTACATGCAACTGTAAGAAAAAAATCTTAGAGATTTGATGTCGGGATCCCATTTGAAGATGGGACCTGTATAATGGCCTCGGCAAATATGCACATATTCAAATCAGTTTTATCGTGCTATTCTTATCTTCATCTCGATGGAGACTCACTAGTGAAATAACTTATTTTCTCGATAAAGCAAATACCCTTCAAATAAGACATTTCCTTCATTTAATGCGCTTGTAAATAAGAGACAGCTGATCCACTTATGATATCGCCATCAAGATGGCTGCTTTTTAATTCGATTTTATGTCTTGATCGATGAACCGGCTCGCCTCCGTCGTACATAAGAATATAAAAGAACACCATAAGAATATAAAATATTCAAAATGTTAGCAAACTTGGCTGATTAACGATTTTATTTATTAGTAATTTTTATCGGAGGAATATTACTGAAAGTAAAGGATTATTTAAATGCTCAATACAGATCGAGATATTAATATAATTATTTATTTCACATAATGTTATTATAATCGATGTAAATGGATTTATTTGTATCAATAATTTAATGGAATTGCTTCCAATTATATTGGTAGAAACGTTTATTATTTGTTTCAATAGCAAATTTTTTAATAATACGAATAAAAATATGTATTATCTCTGTACATATATTGTATAGGTATTCTTTCTTACATTTCTTACATATTATTAGTACTATTAAAAATAAAAATATCTTGCATTCATTCAAAATACATAACACAATATTTTTTAATAATGTTTATTGACAATTAAATTTCCGTGATGCTAATTGTGTTATGTAATTCCATTATGCAAGTTATTTAATTTTGTTGATAAATTAAAATCATCGTTTATGATTAATTATGTAAATTAAATTCGCGGTAAATTTTCTATATGTTGTCTTTCATTTCAATATCTGAGGTTCATATCGGTTCATATTATCAGTTTATTATTTTATAAACCAGTTGCAGTAACAACCAACAATGAATATAAACAAGTTTATAACAGCAGGTTATCGGGAAATACAAGTGAAATTAGTTGAACTTTTATTTATCACCAATAAATCGCTTTTTATAAGGCTTTAATGCATCACTACCTATGAGCCACATGCAATATCACTACACGAACATTTTAAATACAGATAGTTCAAAGATAAAATAATTATTTATTGCCTGTGCGAAAAACAGTTTCGCATAAATTTCAACTCCATCCGTTTATTGAAAATAACAGAAAAATATATTTGTAAAAATGTCAAGTAAAAGCCTTAAAATGCAAAACAGCACTAGTCTTTTATAATTACAATTTTTATCTAATTGTTTATTGTACGTTGTGTAATGGTCTTCTTTTTATACAAATTAGATTCTATTAATTTTATCAAAACGATTATAAAAATACACAAGTCATCTTAAATAAAACACAATAATAACAATAATCATTTTTATGTTAAAAAAGATCTGCATATTTTATATTACTTCAATTACCTATATTATAATAATCCTATATATATATATATATATATATATAGAGTACTATATAACAAAACTAAATTACTAATTAAGTAAAAGTAACGGTACGAAAGAATAGAACAATTGTTAGTTTAGTTCGGTACGAAGTTACTAACTAACGTTTACCGGTAACGTAGTAGTTAGTTAC
>NW_012130074.1:2198519-2200264 GCF_000143395.1 Atta cephalotes
AAACTTAAAACTTAAACTTAAACTTAAACTTAAACTTAAACTTAATTAACTTAACTTAACTTACTTACTTACTTACTTACTTACTTACTTACTTCTTCTTCTTCTCTCTCTCTCTCTCTCTCTCTCTCTCTCTCTCTCTCCTCTCTCTCTCTCTCTCTCTCTCTCTCTCTCTCGATTTATTTAAATATGTGTTATATTATACATCTTGATTTCGTTTTATCTACAACAAATTAACTTTTATTTAATTATACTAATTATAATTTACATTCTTTATTATTTATAATTAAGATTAATTTATTATCAACAATTGTTTTCTTCATTAAAAATAATCTTATTTATTAGAAAAGTAACAATTTCCTTTTATTCAAGCTTTATTATACAGTTTTCTAAAAAATATTATTTTAAGTTTTACAAACATTACGCAAATATTTTCTGTTCATTACACTTAACATGTTAATGCATTTTCCAATGTACGCCGTGTTTTCCAGTTTATTTTGCGCGCATTTTATTGCAGAACGTTTTTTCGATTGTCGAGGAGGTCTTAACCCTTCGAGACTCACCATGTCCATGTAATTTACAAGAAACACGAAAAAGTTTTTATTCCGGGACGTATACCACCGTTGTCTCGGTCAAACCTTTTCCTGACACTGAGGGATTTTTCCGTCGTGTACAGCTACAACCATTGTCTGCCATTGACGAGCGGATTTTTGCTCGCTTCTTGGCTTTCTGGGACGCCTTTACCATTCCAAATAGAGAATGGCTGCCCTAGAAAATATGACGTCTGCGCGCCGCAAAACTTTGGTGCAATGTAAACGAGCGCTTTTCATTCTCCAGCGGGATTTAACTGCTCTGCCTTTACTATTTAAAATAGCGAACGAGTGAAATACTTCATGCTGCTACATTGCCAAACTAATATGTTAAAACTAATAAATGTTTCGAGCGTTATACATTATCATTAAAATTAAATCAATATATATTATCAATATATATTATTATCAATATATGTATATCACTAGAAATTAGAATAAACGACAATAATATTATTTTATTTTAATGTTATATCTTATTCCTTATTCTAATTTAGTTCAGCTCCATTAGTAGTAAATTGTATACTTTTTTTACGAATAAAACCATGTAGAAGTATATAAAATTTATTTATAAAATTTTACTTAAGAAACAAATGTGATTTTATTTCCGTAAATTATTATAATGTAAATAATTAATAAATTAGAATTGTTCAGTTGATCATTATATTTATGAAATTATATTTATTATATTATGAAAATCATTAAAATTTTTAAACCATTAAGTTAAATCCTAATTAATATTTACTTAATAGCGAATTCGATTGAACGCACTCAGTGTACATTAAAGCTATTATACATAAAATAACATAAAGATATGTTTATAAATAAACATAGAAATCGATTAAATTATGAAAAACTCAATATATTTTATTGTACTATTAGGTAAAATATATTTCATAATTCGAAAAATTGCATTTCATTTTTATTCTCAAATTAAATCAGTGTATAACGCCTTTAATATGCACCAGTGCGCACTAATGCTTCCAATCGAATTCGCCATAAAGTAATAGTCGTGCAATGAAATAGTATTATTAATGCATTAAGTAATTGCCATGAAATTCTCAAGGCAATGTTCAGAAATAGCTTGCAGGACCTCCATTGGGCATTTTACACCTTGTACATTTCCTCCGCCATTCTCTCTCTCTCTCTCTCTCTCTC
>NW_012130074.1:2201667-2212194 GCF_000143395.1 Atta cephalotes
TTTAAATTTAAAAAACTTTTTTAATTTTTATTATAAAGAAATCTTATAAAAAGTAAGAATAATGAAAATCTAAATCAGAATAATTATGAATTATTTATTTGAATTAATTAAGTTATGAATACAAATTTAGGTATTTGATGTTTAGAAAAAAATAATTATTGAATTGCTTCACGTTATATCGTAAAATTCATTTCCGTTTTTATATAAAAAAATGATTAATTAGTATGATATAATAAATCTCAAATTATACAATTATGCTTTAATATGAAAACGTGCAGAAACTCATAAAGGAAAGAATTGATATCCTAATTAATAATCGCTTATTTCCGCTCATTCGCGTATTCAAGAATTCATTCAAATTTGCTTTTAAAGCCGTTACAGTTATGAGAGCAACTTGAATAACAAATTAAATATACTATAGAGTTAATTCGCTGATAAGTTTGACGAATATACTGAATATCAATTTAATATTATTTTAAATTTGTGAATTATTAATGCATGTCGCGTAACATCTGCTACTGGTCCGAAAACATTGACGTTATATCTTGACTCTCGTATTTCTGTCGTCGACGATAAATTAAACAGTTTTGCTGCTCATAGCTGCTTCTTTGTAATAACGATGAATGTGTCTAGAATACATTGTTATAAATTACTTGTTATTTTAATGCTATTTGTTTTTACAAGATGTTTGTAATATAAAATTAGAAAGTGAAAATAAATAATTTAGATAATCTTCATTTAGAGATTATTTCAATTAATACAAGATAAGCAAATGTTGATAATCTTTAAGTTCAGATAAAGATTATGTAGAAATAAACTTAATAAATAAATCAGAGAAAATAAAAAAAAGTATAACTAAAGTATAACTTTATTAAATATAAAAACTTATATTCAAAATTTAATTTAATATTTGATTTGATATAATTTATCAATATTGATGCCAATTGATAAAAGCTATTATTATTGATGCAGCATTGGTATAATAAATGAATAAATCTTTTTGTATTTTAATTTCAATTATCGTAAACTTTTTGTTTGGAGAAATCATTAGAGAAACGCAAACGATTATCTCATTGTAAATTTTGGATGTTCACAGCAACGTTTAAGGGAAATAAAAGCTAACACAGAGCAGAATGAGAAACAAAAGGTTTCAGTTTTATCGACGCGACTATGAGATCTCACTTACAGTTGTCTGTTAGAAAAAAAACGAATATAATCATTTTGGGCTATAATCGCAATCTCTTTTGTGATATCTTTTTGATCATACAAGATCATCTTTCAGAAAAGCTGCAATTATCGAGAAGAAGTAGATACGAAATTAAATTGAAAACTTTCAGTGATTGTTCCATAATTGAAATATTTTAATAGATCCAGATAATAGCTCATTTCTTCTTCATTATTTCCTCAAATTATATTATCCAATATTATAGACTCATTATGAAAACACGATTATGAGAAAGTATGATGGAGGTGGATTTTTAATAAAAAAATATGCAATAATAATTAATGTATCTGTGAAATTTGCGCGCGTACGAAATTTATTTAAATTATAGTATTTATGTAAACAGTATGTTGCACCATTTATTTCGTAGAGTCTATTTTACGTGATGGACGATTGCACACGTAAAACGAAAAAAAAAGAATGAACGCGCGGATGCTATCTCACCAGAGAGCCGATATTTCGCTATGCGCCACGAAGGAAATTGTACGAAATAAAAGTGCGCTCTCCTCTTGCGCACGTGTAATTTTAATCCGTGCAATTTCTCGGTGACTTTTTTTCTCGCCACCAGGTGATGATCGGGTCGATAAACCAACCACCACCATTTTATCGGGTCACGCTCGTCAGGTTCCTCGTTCCCGTAATAACAGCCTGTGTATAGAAGTTCGATATTTACTAATAAACAGCCCGTTAAAAATGTTTTCAATACCTGGTCGATTACCGTCTGTAAAATGTATATCCTGCCAAATGGACCAGGACGATGCAACGCCTTTGAACGATGACAGCGTACATTGTATCACAAAGCAATGAAATATCGATATATACGGTAGCTTATTGCAAGCAGTTTTACTGCGAATGCCCTAACATCTTTACCAGATCTCGTTTTTACGTTCTAGAAATCATAATGCGAGAGGATTTATGCAAAGCAATAATTTATTCTATCGCAAGTCACACGTCCATTTGCATTCGCATGCAATGTATTTTATTTTCTCTGCACGATTTTCTCTCTCTCTGTCTCTCGAAAATATGCAATTAGATATAGAAATCACAATTTCTAAAATATTGACATTTTTTTTCTTTTCTAGATTAGATTTTCTAGATAGTAATTAATTTCTATAGAATATATAACATATATATAACATATATATAAAAATTGAGGTTGAGTTTTTTAAATATATTTTTTTTATATAAGTGTTTATTTATAAGCGTAAATTTATATGAAAACTGTTAACTTTAAAATTTGTTTTACCATAAATTCGTATTTCTAATATAAAAAGTTCCACATTAAAATTGTAAAAAATTTTAACTTCAATTATTTTATTTGCGATAATTAAAAAATTATTTTCTTTTAAATATGCTTATTTTTGTGTGTCAATACGTATACGATACGAGCAATATTTTATTTATGCATATATGCACAAAATAATTAATTTAATTAATCATAAAAGTTTTCAGTTCGTAAAAAACATTGGTACGTATTTACCTTAATAAAAAGCTATACAAATCCTCAGTCACAAAAAATGTTACAAGTACAATCGAATAATAAAATATTATTTTATACTAAGCAAAGAAACTTATTGAACAATTATAAGTTTTATACCGCGGCTACAATTTTGGCTTGTTAGTTCGTTATAAACTGTCCTGCCATAGATTGAACTCTCCCATATGGAACATAGAGTTAGTCCTCGTAAACTCAACGCGTAATTGGACCCTTCGTAGCAAGCATACAGCAAGTAATACATATGGTGTGATTACATTATGAGTTCTAATCACTTTTACCGCTAAAGCAATCTCACTATATCGTGCCGCGCGTGCCATCTGACCGCGCGAGAAAAGCCGCACGGAAATACTCGAAAATAGTTACCGTGATATAACTAATGACATTTACCGAAAAGTGATGTGTGCCAACATTCGCGAAGTGCAATAACGAAATAGCAGCAGTAATATGACGAGCATAATAATAATTTTAGAGTAAACACACTTGCTAATTACGTCGATGTAACGCAAAAGCTTTTAGCAATATAGATCATGTAGTTCAGAGCTTATTGAAAAGATCGTTAATGAGGTACTTTCGATACAATTTATAAAGAAAATTGATGATACACTAGTTATCGAAGAAATGTAAATATTGTCGCTCTTATCTATAATCCGAAAAAAGATAGAATTCTATAAAATCTTGTAAAAAATTGATGTATATATTTATTATAAATTATATTTATATTTATTATATATATTTATTCTATTTACAAATTGAACTCGATAAGATACGCATTTTGTTAACACATACATATTGCGGAAATACCTCTAAAAGTGTAGCTAGTTATAGATCTGCAAATTTTGTTGAACCATCAAAATAATTATGTAGAAGTATCTCCATCATGAGTATGCTGCAACAAGTTTCGACATTCCAGTAACTAAAGCGTCCTACATACTTAGTTTAATGGTCCTACAAAATTATTTTCAGATATCTAACTAAATTTCAGATACCTCAACAAAACCGTCCTTTCCGTGTAATACATGATAAATACATGACAAAAGGTTTATAATGAAGAACATACTCTCGTTAGGATGCTTAACACAACGAGATTATGCTAAATAAAACTCTCAAGTGAGAATGGAGATTTTGCGGTGCGCATATCTCGTTAAAATGCGCGAAAATACACGCGTTAGCGTGTTAACAACCGGAACCTGAAATCCGAAGCGTTAAACTGTCGAGCATAAAACGGTTGGCGGCTTCCGTTTAGCGCTTTTCCGCTCAACGCGACCGCGCATTACGTTCGCAACACTTTTAATTGCAAACTTAAAAGGCTTCTCGCGGATAAAGAGATTGCTCAAGCAAGAGGTAAACCCATTCCGCAGCTTTTGCAAAGAATTAGCCGCGGGCAGAAGCGCGCGCAGATACAAAGTGCGCGAAACTTTATTAATGTTGAATTTGGTTTTATGATACCGGTTCCGAAGGAACTTAAATTCGCTCTCGCCTCAAATGCGCGCGGCTGGACTGCTGTTCTTAGCCGTCGAGCTTCTCTGACAAAAGACGAGGAGAGAGATTGTGTAAAGTGGCTCGTTTACGTCCCGAAGTAGAGTAAAATAGAACGCGAGGCGCTTGCCTGGATTCTTAAAACGATTATTATTACTGCGAATCATGCACGATAAGAATCAACGATAAGTGGAGCGTTTATCGAGCGGGATTTATTCCACGATATTTTCTATAAGAGTGGATTTTAACATCGAGAAGAATGGATAAACTTCTTTCTCTATAGATAATGATCTTGGAATGACGTTGAATAGAATCTCTCTTCGTTGAACGCAGCAACGTAAATGTGAATTCGATATTCGCAGCGATGTTCACTGCGAGAGCGTGAGATTCAGCTCTCTGACAACCCTTACCTTATCAACTGTTTGCAACTCGGCCTTATCACTCGACGGCCGCGGCGCGTCGCGATTCACCGCGTAGGTCACTTTGTGTACGCGCATTTCCGAACTTGCTTGGCATTCGCATTACAGATAGCATGGAAACAGAGGGCAACTGCGAGTTTTGCGCGTTGAATGCACCTCAGGGTTTGCCGAGGTATCAGGTGCTGCTGTTTCCATTGTGGACTGCGTCGGAACTTTTGCGAATTAAGGGGCGTACCACGTCCCGCGAGATTAATCACGCTTTCGACCTAAACTGAACACTGACATATTAATTTAGTGCAACCCAATAAATAGGATAAATTCGCATTTTTCGACGCTCTCAATCTCAATTCATTACGTACTCATTTGCGCATCATATTTGAACATCCATAGAAAGTATGTAAAGTACTAATTTTTTATCAATAATTTTTAGATAATTTCTGAGAAAACGTAATATAAAAAATATTTAATTTTTACGATTCTTAGAACAACAAACCGTTTATACAATCTTATTTTAATCAAAAATTATTTTAATAATAAAAAGTAAAAGAATAGAAATGATTACATAAAACTAAAATATATTTCTTTAATTTCATATTTTAGATTCTAAATTCTGTATTTTAATATTTATTTTCTTACTTTAATACATTTCTTTTTAATAATAAGTATAAAACTTGCGCTATAAATTATTTCTATAATATTACAATTATTTGAAAGCTGATGTTACATGAAAATATTCTACTCGTTTATATATTACAAAAAGTAAATAATCCAACGCTTACATACTTGTTTAATAATCAAAATGTTCTCTTTGAGATACACTTAAACTTTGCATCAATATTCGACAGTAAAGGGCGGATGGGCATTTAATAGTGCCTTGCAGCATAGTATAGTAGGTCATAGTGCGGCTGGAAATGTAATGTCGATCGATGAGTTTCATCGAATCATTTTGCAGCGCAATATCCGCTATTGGCACGATCTAATTTGCTCGCTCCAATGAATCGTGGTCACTGACCAAATCATTTGTTTCATAAATTTCTGCCGTTCGCACGCACGAGTATCATTTCACTTATTCATCTGTGTAAACATTTCGATTTTCTAATATTTTTTTATAAAAATTAAATAAAACGTTTATTCGATCTAATCTGTATTCAGTTATTATTTATTAACTTTTATTAATTAATCTTTATTAAGTCTACATCTAATTTTATCTATCTTTGATTCCATTTTGAATTGAAATGATAAATAATATTGTAAGTCATAAAGTTAATAACATTTAATAAACATTTAATAAACATTTTTCTTTGTCTTTATCAGTTTCTCATAAGCAATTCTTTAATTATTTATTTTTAAAAATTATTTATAAAAAATAAAATTTTGTAAAAAAATTTAAATTAAAATATAAAAATATATAAGGTATCTGAGCCTAATAACGTCCAGCACTAAAGGCTCACTTTTAAATTTATTATTTTAAGACTCGCTTTACGCCTGCAGTATATATTTAAAAGATGTGTCATAGAAAGTAGATAAAAAAGGATTAAAGAATTGGAATCGGTAGAATTGGTAGCAACATGTTTGTTTAACACAACAAAAACTTGTGTGTATGAGCCATTTTATAATCCGCTGTAAAGTTTACTAGTATACAATATTTCATAATTTATTATAATTCATTATAATTCATTATAATATTATTCAATTTTCTAACTATAAAAAATAACTAATAATCAATTTTTTGAAATAAGTATAGGTAAATATTTGTTTTAAACAATGTATTTATTAAATATATTTTTATATTTTTTATATCATTATTATAATAATATAATAATTATTATAATAATTAATATAATAATTATTATAACAATTATTATAATAATAATATCACTATTATTATTATTATATACGGAGTTTACGCTAGAAAATGACGATTTTTAATGCTGCTATCTTTTAAGAAACTAAAATTGCATTCAAATTGCTAGAAATTTTCAAAGATTAAAGAGTTAATTACAAACAAAATTAAAGATAGTTGTAATATTACAGAGTAGATTAAGTCCTAAGGAATTTCCTTTCTATGATTAATAATTATATTTTAAAACTAATTTAAAAAGATAATGTTTATTGTTTTTGTTATTTTTAATTTATTTTTGATTTGGGCCTTATTATATTTATATATAGTAATAAGGATCAAAATGTCAGAGTTATAACATTTTTTTTGTTCATTTACATATTCTATATAAACAATATATTTTACTTTTGGGAATGAACAAAATGAAGATTTGATTCTCACTTACAAAGTTTATTTCAATCCTCATAAATAGAACAACAAAAAATCCAAAAAAATCAGGGCAGATAAGAGTCAACGTGGTGGTTAATATGCAATCTTATAACTCATAAATAGAATTTTTAATGAAATAAATTAGATGGGCCTTATTCAGTTCAAATATCTTATATAATTATCTGCATAATTAATGTTTTGATAATTGTTGAGTCTGTTTTTTCAAGAATTCAATTTCTGAATTTTTATTCGATGAAGATCGATTTCAAATAGATTAAGAATAATATTAGCCATTAACTGAAGTATCTATAGGAAGTATATATAGGGATAATAAAGTTTTTTTATTACAAAAAGTTTTTTTAATCTATTAAGTGTTAAATTAATTCATATTTTATGTATTTTAAGTAACATGTATAATTATTTCCTAGGATCCTCCTTTCCTAGGATTATTTTATTTTCCTAATAAGATAATGAGTGAGATAGATATAATAATAATTATAATAAATAAAATTACGTTACTTTGCATTTTACGATAAATCATTCGTGTAGTTTCTAAATAATGAATTAGAAAAGATATTTAAACCTCTGTACTTTTTGGGTGTTCCATTAGCATAAAAGATAAGCGAATTAGAGTATTGAGCTAACAAGATTTATCTAACAAGATAGCCAATCCTTGTCAATATTAAAAATCAGTTTGTTGGACATTAGTACTTTGGAGATTAGTACTTTGAAGATTTAAAGTTTTGACTAAATTACTTATGAGAGAAATAAATACTGAAACAGAAAGTACGTGATATATTATAAAAATAATTAAATTTTTCAAATTAATTTTAAATTTTTTTAAATTAAAAATTAATAAAATTAAAAATATAAATAATATCGAAAAAATAGAGTCATACATATATAAGGTGACTCAGCATTTCACCGTATTTTTCAAGAGCCGATTTTATAACTAATTTAAAAAAAAAATCAATCTTTTCTTTACGAAAACAATAAAATGATCATTATCAAATTATTTAATATTTAAAGTTGTATAATTCATTTTTGTTATAAAATTCATTTAACATTTAAGTATTATTATTTGTCATCTAATTTCTCATTTAAAGCTTAATTCTGAATTAATTAAAAAATCTTCTGGATAGCTTCAATTACTCGAAAGTAATTACCAAAACGTATGCTGAAATAAGATGGCTTTAAATTAATGAAAAAAATCTGCGTTTAAAAAAACAATGCGAAATGAAGAGCACAATATTTTAATATTATATTCTGATGACGTTGCAATAATGGAGATTCCTGAGAATAAATTGGGATCAGTTAAGTTGGGATCGTTTTCAGCCACGTAATCGTACCGTAATACACAGAGTTAATGACGTATTAACACGAATCTCCGCCCCTTTTAATAAGAGTACGCGTATTGGTGCACCGTGAATTCGCTGATGCTAAGCCTTGAATTGACGTATATATGAAGTATATATGATCCGTGTGCTGAATTATCTCATTAAAATATCTAAAATATATAGCAAAATAACTTTAAATAGAAATTTAATTCGTTTTGTACATTTGATCGAGCTTTCTCATATTGAAAAAATTAAAATGAAGTTTTATGCCATTTATATTACAAAATAAATTATTTTTATTTCAATATAAATTGATATTAATAGATTTTATTAATGATATTACAGACATCGATTAAAACCTCTTATAATAATGTCATAATTCGAACAATATGCAAAGTTTCCAAAATTCAATACTATTAGTACTGATCTATTATTTACACGAAAAAATTACAAGTAACAAACAGTAAACGACAATAACGAAGTATGGTATTAAAAACAGCGCAAAACAATAAAACCGATCAATTCTTTCAATACTTCTCTAATATCCTGACGACAATTTATAACTATCAACCTCAATCCAGGATTCGCAATAAAAAAAAAGACAGTTATGGAGATAGGTCGTCGATTGATTTACTATTCTAGATTGATCGTCGATTCATCTAGCATTGTTTGTTAATCGTAACCGGAAACCACAAACCGTCACGAATCAATATGGATTCGAAGAGTGTCGATGAGCTCCATTACTGCTCGGCAGTACAGACGATAATCGATAAACGATAATCGATGTTCACCACTGTTGGTTACGCGGTAATCGATATCCACGAGTAATAATCTATCACGAACATCAACGTATCGGGTTTTAATGGAGAAATTTTGAGAGCATCGCTTGAGTATCGACAAGAGTCGTGGGCTTCACCGACAACAAAGAAACCGATTTCGGCGATTATATATCGGACCATTATGGCGGTTCCTATTTATATTTTAACGTTTATTATCCCGACCGGACCAAGTAAATTGAGTTGTCGGAATGGTCGATAAAGTTTCAGATTTATAGGGTAAACGAGATATTAGATTCAGAACTACCTATTTAACACTAGAATTAATATTCATCGTTTGGCATTTCGTTCCCAATAATGAGCTTGACGGCTCATTAGTTAAAGAAATCCCTGCAGGGTTTTCTTAACTATCTCTGGCATCATGTCGCGAATTGGTCATTTCGAGCGATGAATACGCGCGGTAAAGTCAAACGGAATCCGCAGTAATAAGGACACATCGTTACCAAACGAGAATAATATTGGAATAGACATACGTGAATAAAGATATGGTAATTGGAAGGTACGACAGATTAATGAGACTTTATGATTATTCGATGGTGCAGACGATGGAGACGATACTTCCACGATTTGTAATGTTTGTTTTTAGTAGTTTTGTTATTTTGTCCGAAATGTATATATATATAAATTTGGCTTTCGCATCTAGTTGTATTTGAATAAAACAACAATACTAATTTATATATTATTATTACTTTTTATTTATTATTATTAGTATTTAATACTATTTATCATTACATGCTCATAATTACTTTTAACTAATAATATATATAGCGTTAATTAATATGTTTTGATTTTTGATAGACGGACATCACATGTATGTCAATAATTTCTTGTAAATAATTATTCTGTATATGATTAAAAAGATATCTAACTTAATAAAGATACTTAATATTTAATTAATTACTATTTAAATAATTGCTTCTGTCACTGTAATTTCCGGAAAAATATTTTTCTAAAATCAATATGTACAATTAATAAATGTCAAATTTTACTATTTTTCAAAATACTAGGGAAAGCGTATTTTTTATTAATGCATACTATTTAGCGATAACCAGTTATATGTATATATGCTATTTTATGCCGGACATTACCCCGTTTTTTCTGAGACAGAAACACATTTCTTCTTATCAAGTTTTCTATCAGACCTCTTTTCTTGCTCCTAAAGTAGCAGTAAAGAATGACCCAGCCGCCACTTTACGTTTCAGCGAGAAAGAATATCGCGTCTACTTGACAAAGCGATGGCGACGGTGTTCGATCGAAAGATAGAAAGCGAAATTGCGACGCTATCATTTGTTCGTGCGTTGATTGCAGATTGGGTGAAATCGCGCTAGAAGAAGAGTTAGACGAGGCAGGAAAGCTATAATTATAACGTCAGCGCCATTCTAGTGTAAGAGGGAGTTCGACTAATCGGAAAAAGATGGAGAGAGAGAGAGAGAGAGAGAGAGAGAGAGAGAGAGAGAGAGAGAGAGAGAG
>NW_012130074.1:2213840-2219098 GCF_000143395.1 Atta cephalotes
AGAGAGAGAGAGAGAGGACAACTTCATAGCGATGAGGAGGTTTGTGGTACTGTATTTATTGTCTGGAGGTTCCGCGGTAACAAGGGAGACGTCCTTCCTCCCATTGAGGGCAAGAGGATTCACCCTCGAGCGATGTGCCAGCGGTGTAGCACCAATACCTGCGTTCGTCGGTAGGAATAGATGGTAGGTGATGATTACGGGTCTTCGAAAGGAGCGTATAACGACGCGCCAGCATCGACACGCATGTTGTTATAAAATATATACCGGGCGACCTGTTATTTGTGATGAGCGTGCTGGAAAGAGAAGAATGCCAGAGTTAATTCAAAGTATCCGACGCCGCAACACATCTCTCTGACATTCCGTAATGTTATTTGAATAAATGTGTGCGTGTACAATATTATATATATAATAATATATCTTGCGCATATATATGAAAAATGATTTGTCGTTATTTGCGAGTATATGTTGCACACGCGATAATACGATAGAAAAAAATGGCAATCGTAAAAAATTAAATTTTAGTAATTCAAAGCATATCAAAATTACAAACAATTCGTATTTCAATATTAATAGTTAAATATATTGTTTAAAAATGGTGTTTCTATGTATTTTATATTTAAATTTTTGAAACATCGCAATTTTTTGTTCTCATAAAACTTTGAAATACTGATATTAATCAATCAGAAATAATTTTTTAAATTTCTGTAATCGAAATGTTTGCAGAGATTTCGATTCACAGTTTTAAAATTAATTCCAAAATCTTACAAATTATAATTATAAATAATAGTAACATCAATGATAATTACATACTTTTATTCTCAAGTCAGATAATATTTATTTACTAAAAGAAATGAGTTAATATAAATATTAAAAAATAATACAAATGTTTTTTCCTATGATTCCATGTTTTGGCAACATACAGGGAATGTACCGTAAATTTGTCTATCGAATACTTGATCAAACTGTCCCTGATTCGAGTCTATGGGATCTGAAAGCTGCCGGCCATTATCCTCCGTAACGAGTTTAATGCAAAGCCGACGAAATTTACGCTCTATCGATTTTAGTTCAAGAACTATGACAAGTTATAACTGAAACATTCGGTGGCTGGTATCCGACGCCACTTGATGTAAGTTTCACGATCGCCATAGTCATCCATTTTATGCCTACGACATCAATTAGCTGCGATGGAATTGATTTGAGTTTCTAGTTGTAACAATCGCTAACATATATCTATCTCTTTATTTCTTTATCGCTATAATGATGACAGATTTTGTTCTCAAATCTATATTTCTTCTTTTTAATGTTATTAATCTAGATCAAAATACTTTTTTTACTACTCTATTCATCATTATTAGAAAAGTTTTCTTTTTTTATTTCTTCTATCTTTATTTTCTTCTTTTTCTATCTTTTCTTTCTATTCTATTAAGATCTTATTAAGATACCGCTTTTTAAAGGAAATAGAATATTAATACTAATCTTGAAATTTCAAAAAATTGTAATTTTGCTGTTTGTATCAATTTAGTTATGTCTGATTTGAATTGTTCTTATCAATTTAGTTACACAATAAATATGCATTTTATTTCTTGATATATATTACTGAAACAAATTCTTTTATTGTTGATACATATAACATTAATTTTGGTATACATATGTAAGTATTAAACAAATATAATTTTTCATTCCGAAGTTAGTGACCCTACGACTTGGTGCGACATGAAAATCTAATATAGAGAATTGTACTGCGATATGTTCACCATAAGATATATGACGGTTATTCATTATGATGGTATCGTGCGTAGTAGTAGCGACAAGTGCGTATCTATGCATCGTATAAATTGAATGAGGGCCTCCAATATGTGGTGTGAGAGGAATGTTCGTATGTATAACTAGATGAGATCGAACCTTCAGATTTTGTGTTATCTTATCAATTTCATAAGATAGCCGTATAAACAGGTTTAAGAGAATTCTAATTAGCATATTACCACCTGTCTCTCCGTGAATATTCCACTGCACCAGCTAAGGAAAATTTATTAACACTATATACTCCAGTCTGGTTAACGAAGTGCTTTCGCGCGAGCGCATTGCTTGCCATGAAGAATGCCATTAATTACGTGCATCTTGCGACTTCTGTGAGTTTTGTTGTGGAATCCCACAAACAAAACAACTAAACATAAATATATGTATTAAGGACGCTATTTATTTATATAATTTATTACTAATTTTAATTATTAATAATATTAATTTTTAATTAAAATTTTTTCAAATCATATTGTACATTATATTGTGACGTTATTCGGGTATTTTTATTTGTAAAATTTATAGTATTTTATAAATTTTGCGGAAATCAATAAATTATTAAATAATCAAAAATGTAAGAAATTAATTACTACATTGCCATAATACTATTCCATCTGATTTGTTACAAATTTCAGAAACATTAAAATTTGGATATTAAATATAGAATTTTCAATATTTCAAAAGTCAAAGCTGCAATAATATATTATTTTTATATTTTGAACTATAAACAATCGTGTCATTTTGTGTTATAAAAATAAAATAATAACAAATCTAAAAAATATAAAATTTATGTTTATTTTTTATTTGACATTAAAAATATTTTACATATCTCAATTTTACACATTAAAATGTTTATTGCAATTATAATGCTTATTAAATATATCCGTCTATTTCATTTATCAATTACTTGATTAAACTTAATTGATAAATAAAATTATTTTTATTAAAATTTCATATTTATAATATTATGGATAATATTATATAAATATCATTTTGGTAGCAGCTACCTTTTTCACAACAATTTGAAATTCTATATATGCAAAATTCCATTAGATATATGCTATAGATATTTATAGATATTTATAAATATATTTACATGATATCATATTCCATCTGACAGCAAATGTACTCGACACTTTCATCATGTCACAGAACAATAAGGGTCAAATGATTATCGCATTTCATCGCTCGTTTACCTGTCGGCAGATATATTCCTGGCGACGAATCATAAAGTGGCGGAAAAAAGGAGCAGCAACCCAGCGCTCGAGGAGTGCGCTCGATGCGATAGAATTTTGATTAAGCGATCTCGGCATGCCGGCACCGCGATGCATCCCGCGCGAAGTCTCTTGATTATTAAACAAGCACTCTGCATATATAACCGGGTTCAAGCATACCCTCCACGATAAGCGAAAGTAAGCATTCTGGAATAATTCTTCCTACAGAGTCGAGGAGCGATCCTTTCACCTCAAGGACCCGTCTCACGCTTCAGTTGGAGTTTTAACCAAGAATAGCAATTTAGATAATAATACATTATGGACTATTTCTCCAGAAACTTACTGGTATTATTCCCTTTCATTGTCTGAAGTTTATTCTTCACTCTAAAATTTTGTTCAAAATTTTGTTGTCATTATCGAATCGGATATCGAATGCATAAAAAGATTAAAAAATTTGTTTAATCTTCCGAATTTGTTATAAGTTCACTTTAAACAATCTATAATTTTTCTATTAGAAATAGAATTCTAGTCCGAATTTGATCACAAATTATAGATTCTGTAAAGTGAACTTTAAAAATTAAAATTTGTATGTATAAAAAATTATTTAATGATTATATTTAATGATTATTTTTCTATTTATCATTCAGTCAAGTATTTCTTGATCTATGATGTACTAATCATTTTATTAGTTAACTTTGACTTGACTTCTCTTTTGAAATTCATTTCAATGTCTGTTAATACGTATTTCGAGAGTATGCTTGAACGATCGAAGTTGCAAAAGACATTGCCTTTTCAACTTGGAAGAATCCTGACGCGCGTCGTCGGAGATAGAAGCGTAGTCTTTCCTCTCTTGTTCGATTCTTCATACGAAAGCGATTAAAGACGTCTCCCTCAAAGGCACCGACCGAGCTACGGAATCACGAAAAGACCCGAAGGAAGACAGCCGTCGGTTACTTTCTGGACAGGCGATTCACGAAAGTGAAAAAAAAATAGGATGCACTCGGTCGTGCTTGGCGGTCTATTTTTCCACCGCATGGCAGATCGATCTCTCGATAACACGGCTCTTAGTAATGTAGCTGTCAATCCCTTTAATTAAGGAACCTTAAGAGTATTGCTCGTAATGCCTGATGGGGATGATAGGGTAATGCGATGCCGCGAGCTTTAAATGTATAAGATGAAAGATCACAAATGGATGGACAAGATGAATTGTCCAATTCTATCGATCATTACAATCTTTGCAAAAAAAATCCTATTTTTGATAATCGAAAATTTTATTTGTGATCCTTCATTTTTTTATACGCTCACGCAATATTCCGAATATTATTGTTAAATATTAACTGTATGATATACTTTTCTAATTCTTTTACTATAAAATTCTTTAGCAATCATAACTATGGCTGTTATATGTATATAATATCTAAAATAATATAATTTTATAATATATCGAAATAAATTTAAATTTAAATGTTTCGTTAAAATTGTCAATTTTAAATGGAAAAAATGATTACAAGATTGTGTCATTTGATCATCTAAAAATGTATTATAACATCATTTTCTTAATAAGCGAAGAAACGTCAAAACTCAGTTTGATTCATTTCATTGAAGAAACTTCAGCGTCAATAGCAAATTGAAAGATTAACAGACATCTCTATAGGCTGATATAAATCCGGTTAAGATCGATGTTAGTTTGGCACGATGTGTAGCGTATCAAGAACAGCGCACAAATACCTTTCACCTCTTTCTTTTTGTTGTTAAACGATTTCGTGAAAATAGTCGGTGTAAATATCGTACGGCGAGTCTCCGGCTTGAGATTGAGATTCCGCTTTGGCGACATGGGTTCCCTTCGGCTTTGGACGGCTGAAAATACGAAAGCAACTGTTATTGGAGGGTCTTCCTCCATCTTTCTTTGTCGCTCTTTGTGCTTGCGTTGTGTCTGCATTTCCTCCTTGTACCGCTTTCGAACATTCTCCTTCCATCTATCGCTCCACCTCGATCCTTCTATGAGCTGTTTCATGCCGCTTCTGGGTGTGCTTCCTGAAAGTATCTCACTTGCTCGAAATACTTCGCATGGTTATTGTGAGAAGAATTTTGTTTGGGCAATGTACGACCACTTTAGTTACTTACATTGATCTTTACGAAATCGCACAATGTATCTTTTTCCTCTTCTAGCACATTTTCTTAGCTGATTTGGTTTTTATTTTGAGGTATTCTTATATATATATATATATATATATATATATATATATA
>NW_012130074.1:2220708-2223067 GCF_000143395.1 Atta cephalotes
TATATATATATATATACCAAGAAAATTTATTCTTTATACTTTTTCTGTCTATATAATTATAATCATTTGTAATTCTTTAATTTTTTAATTTTCTGTTAATTTGTGTGGTATAATAGGATTAAGTTTTTAAGGGCTATTAATATTTTTAAATTACATTAGTGTATTAAGTACAATATTTCGCTACTTTATATCTTATTTAATTTTAGAATTATAATATCTATTTAATGTAATTGCACATTCACGCTGAATTTTTTATAAATCTAAAAATTGATTTTTTAGATAAACATTTACTTTATTTTAAATGTAGAAAATAAAAGAAAATCTCTTAGGCAAACAGATAGAATTAGTCTCTATGTAATATTTTAATTACACACACACACACACACACACACACACACACACACACACACACACACTATATTATTTTTAATTTTAATACACAAAACTGACATTCTTTGAAATCTGGATCAATCTCGTATTATAGAGACCTGCAGAGTTTAAATTCTAAAAATATATAAACCAGTCAAGGAGTTACCACTAAATAAAATTTCAATAACAATATGATGAAAAAGACAAATAAGAGTCGATTTTTTAAAATATAAAAATTATTAATATGAGTTAAATACATACATAATAAAAAACTGAGATATTACATGTTTCGGCTCTTAGACTGAACCATCTTCAAATATCCTTCTCTTCACATTTAAATTAGATTTACCGTCGTGAGAAAAAACCATGATATAATGTATTTTAACTTATCGATCCTGACGAATGTTGTATGAAAAACACCAATTATTCACAATTTGCTGACAATTTGATTGTTAAGAATTTTGTGAAGATCTGAAAAAAATAGATTTTTTTCACTAATGAATAAATAAAATTTGAATAAATAAAGTTCTTTAAAAAAAGTTATCGTTTTTTAATTAAAATTCTATAAAAAGTAAGTAATCGCATCATTTCGGTAAACTCATCTGTAAAATCGCAGTTATCATTCCGTAAGAAGAATACATCATCCAAAATATTATTAAAAATATGTATATGTAATAAAAAATATGTCAGTCAAATGATAGATATACTTAATAGTTAGTATAGTAAGCGAAAACTATGGTGTATCTGTCGAATCTTTCAGAGAAATAAGTTGAAACACATTATCATGGTTTTTTTATTTCTGTGACGATGGTAACTAATTTTAAGTGTGAAGAAGAGGATGTCTGAAAATGACTCAATCTAAAAGTCGAAACATGTAATATCTCAGTTTTCTATTATGTATTTAATTCATATTAATAATTTTTGTACGTTTATATTTTAAAGAATTGGTTCTTATTTGCCTTTTTTATCATATTATTATTAAATTCTTAAATTCCAATTCAGCCTTTCGCTTTCAAGGTTAAATATACACCGACACACAGTTGCAAAATTATAGAATTCGTGATGCGCCAACGGATATGATGACATTGATTGTTTTCATTGTACGGCTCGTTAAATTAATACATTTGTTCATTTCAGTATTTCTTTTTTTTATTTTAAAGAGAGTTCCGAATTACATGCTATAACAGAGAAAAAAATATCGCAGCCGTTATACACGATGGAAATTATCGTATGTTATCGTGTTGCGTTGTAATCTCTGAGTGAGAAGAGTTTTATATTACTGCGAACGTTATGACACCATTAGCTACTTGTTGCGAATTAGCGATTTATCACAACAAGTATGATATGATAGCAGCTTGTTTTTTATTAACTTACTAATTTCTTAACCATTTTTACTAATTCCTTTCATTAACCTGCGATTATATAGTATTCTGTATAATTTTATAATTATTTCATTTATTTAAGAATTTGCAAAAAAATATAACATTAAAATTTATTTTTATTGAAAATTTAATTTTTTAAATCTTTTTTAATTATTAACAAAACCATCAAAAATTTGATTAAATATTTGTTCAATCTTTTAATTAAATTAATTAAATATCTTTTAAATATCTTTTATGAAATAAATAATCCTTTCGTCTCACATATATGCAATACAACATTTTAATTTTGTCTTTTATTATTGTGCCATAACAATATTATAGGTAGCAACTAGTCTAGTAAATCGTATGACTGCGCTTCTTCTGACAAAAATGCAAATCACTATCGTTGCTTAAACAAACCCTTCACTATGCAATAAATATGCACGCCCATCTTTTCGCTGGACCAACAACGCACGAACGGGGCACCTCGGTCAAGCCCGCGGGCGTGTTCGATTCCGGATACTCGATAAAATAACAGAATAATCCCCCTCCTCCCTTCTAGTATACATATACACGCACATACACATATATATATATATATATATATATATATACATATATATATATCG
>NW_012130074.1:2223249-2225892 GCF_000143395.1 Atta cephalotes
AGAGAGAGAGAGAGAAGAGAATAAAGGGGGAAACGCGAATAAAGGACCGAATAAAAGCGACATAAAGCGACTGATGGTAGCCGAATTGTCCAATAACGTTAGCTACCAGAGCTTTTTTTCGACTAATGAACTACCAGCTTCATTATCACGCGGTAAATAGCGTACTGCTCAGAAGAAGAATGCACCAATATGCTCGATCTTCGAATTTCCCGGATTTGTCGCGCTAGTCTCGTAGAATATAGAAAAAAAAACGCTCACAATACCTTTGTTTAGCTTCAGCATTTTAATTAATTTTCCTTCTTTTTGCTATTTTACAATAAAGATGCCTCACACTATTCGCACAATTATTTTTAATTAGAGAATACAAGATTAATTTTTCTGTATTACTAACAAATTAATATTAAACCAAAATATTTTTATAAGAGAAGCAAATTTTTACTTATTTTTAGCATTTACAATAATTTTTATTAATTTACATAGTAAGTATGTAGTATTTTACATATATAATAAAGAGTATTCTTATCCAATTATAAAACATTAGAAATAAATTACGTTCATGACGGCGCGCGTGAAAATTAATCTAGAACAGCATTCCAGAGTTAATGCTCTTTAACGCTCAAAGCTTTGCACACCATTGCACTGTACAATCCCAAATATAATCCATGTACTATTATATTCACTGGTAAAATGTTCAAAATGTAACTGCTCTTTAAATCTACAGAATTAAATGAATAGTATATATTATTCTATAATATTTATAGTTAATAAGCAAAAAAGTAACCTATACCAATTATATTGTACGTATTTATGCCATAGAAGGAAAACTTCATACGTTATACATTAAAGAAAATCCATCTAATATTATCTGTTGTACATACTTTTAATAGTTATAATGCTTTTGATGTAGTAGTAGACGTAGCGTTGTACGTAGTTTTAAAATCCGGAAAAAAATCACCAAGAATTCGTGTGAGCGATCGAATGGAATTTGAAAAGTATCATGAATCTGTTTCCCTGTAAAAATAGCTGACTCGGCAGCTACGTTATGACAGAGTGAGTCGAGCATGATAAGGAACGTGCTTCAATTTAATGCGGTTGAAATTTCACAGAAACCGGCAAAATAACTGGAAGACACATCCTATTCATCGACATCGCGAATCACAACGACGTTACAGCGAGAAGAAAGTTCCAATCGTACGATTACAGAAAATTTTTCAAAGAGATAACACTTTCTACTAATATAACGTATAACTTTCTAAAATATGTTTTCAAGTTTGAGGAAACGAAAAATAGCTCTTACAAGGTATTTTTATCAATAGTAAGATTACGTATCATTTCATTCAAGTTTTTATGATTAAAATTATGAATTAATAAATACTTTTATGATGGCATTTATACGAAATGTTAGCAGTTGACAGGATATTGTGTATTGAATAAGAGAAAAAGATATTGTTACATGTAAAAAGCACCCTGCTTAAATTAGGAGATTTTAAATGTGTTCTCATTGTGCTCGTTCGATTTGAAAGAAATCGGCAGATTTTTGCTCGCTCTACCGCAAGAGCACTCGACTTTTCATTCCATTCTATTCGGAAGAGCAAACAAATTAATACTTTTTCTCACAGAGACGCGTTACGGTTACGCTTCCCGGCGATTGGCATTGAGCCTCTGCACAATGCCGGGCGCGTTGATGTGTGGATGGTTCTCGCGACGCGCTTCTCGAGTGTCAATTAAAATATGCGATGGAAAATATCGAAACAATGTATCTGCCCGTCAGCAAATCGATGTATCGAAATCGATGCATGCTCCAGTGATTTTTGCTTTGTTCCCGCATATTTTGTTTTCTCCTTTTTTTTTTCGCAACTAACGTGCATTGTTTAGATCGCGTTCAAGCCTCGCGCGTTGGTTGAAATAAATTTTTACGGCGGTGTTCCTAGTTTGTGTAAGCGGAGCAACCGCGATAAAGCGAAATTCCAACCGCTTGTCGAGCGCTTTTGTAAATTTGGTTCTTCACACTCGCGTATCATTATCGATGCAACGTAACGAGGGTTATCGATTAAATGTCCTACGAACCTATTAAATCCTATTATATATGTTTAAATGGTACTTTAACCAATGTTTGTATCCGATTCTATCGTATTAAAGTTTTATAGTGAAGTACTGCAGAATATGAAATTTATAAAATTGATTAAAATCGCAATAATAAACATTATCATATAAATTACTAATAATTATCTCATTTAAAGCATCTCATTGAAATATGCTGTTACGAATTCATATATGGAAAGAATTTGCTGAAATTTAATAAAAACTTATATTTAGATATAGATCTGAAAATAATTTTATTGTATTATTAAAATAATTACATAGAAAATTCAAATATGATGAATAATGTTGCAAAAAGTTTTGACATTCGAGAAACGAGTTTGAACGTTCTACATAATTATTTTGATAGACCGACAAAATTATTTCCAGATCAGTATTTAATTAAATTTCTAGATTCAACAGAACCGTTTTTTCTGTGTATGAAAATATGTAAGAAATCGCAATACACATATTACATACAAATAAAAGATATAATAATGACAAATATACAAGCTTTATATGTAAAATTAATGTATATATATATATATATATATATATATATAT
>NW_012130074.1:2226715-2233321 GCF_000143395.1 Atta cephalotes
CTACACACACACACACACACACACACACACACACACACACACATGTGTGCGCGCGCGCGCGCATACAAATAATAATAGCATCGACAAGAGTTGCGCTTCGCTTTGGCGTTCACGACGTTGTAAGCATCAATTGTCCTTGTTTAATATTTGTTTAATAAGCAACAAGAATGAAATGAATTTAAAGCGCTTTAAGCGAATACTATGGACAGAACGATTTTTTGCTGAAGCATCTGAAAATGTAACAAATTTGTAAATAATTTTATTTGGGCTATCAAAATAATCATATTATAAGAAAAATTAGTTGCTATAATATTAAAACTATTTGTAATATTGTCATCAATGTTGAAATGTTTTAATTACTTTGATAATTCAACAAAATTATTTTTAAATCGATATTTGTAACTAAATTTTTAGCAAACTATTCTTCTCGTGTAATATTACGTGATATGTGCACAAAGTTTTTATATTTTTGGGAACGTACTCACGGTTCTTTCATTACTTTTTTGTTTCTAAATCCGCACGTAAATTTTTTTATATTCTCACAATTTCCCTCTCCTATCATCATTACAGTCGCGCGGACTTCTACCTTATTCCTCGCTGGTGCTCGTTTAATTTTTTCCGAAAAGCACCGCGGATTAGCACCTTTCGCTTGGCTGCTTTTTTCTCACGAGTATATCATCGCGGTCCAACTTTTCCTCGTCGTTGCACTCTGCCGTCTGCAACGATATCATCACCAAATATTTACGAAATGCGCAGACCGGCGCCGCGTCGACTGTCCAATGTCTCCGAACACTCCTCTTCGTCTATGTTAAAGAGGCATACTCGAGTTTCGAGTACACTTTCCGACGTTTACGTCTCTTAATGTTAAACGTTCGGATAATAGCCGATTCACTTCCGAGCTAATCTTGTAATTCGTGTGACCGCTGTCATCTGATCGGGTGTTTAAACCTCGCTCGTTTCGAACAGGGTTTTATCGTCTGTTTTCATGCGACTGATTGTGGGTCCATAACATGGACCATCGTGTCACCATCGTGTTTATATTACTATCGAAGACAACGGGGGGGGGGGTCTACTGGATTTTTATTAAGCTTATAATATTAGTTTTTAAAATATTTTTTGCCAGCATTAAAGAACTATCTATTTGCTTTGTTATAAATTTCGATAAACCATAAAGAACCTAAATTGAGCCAATTTATTATTGTTTTGTGATTGAGCTTTGTATACATTGTGTAGAAAAACGCATATAAATTTCTGTTAAAGTAGAATTTTATTGTCACAAATATCTATCGTGATATAATTGAAATTTCAATCATTATAGTAGAAATGTCATTTGATGAAAGTCAATTTCGAGCGCGCGCGCGCACGCGGAATATAAATAAAATAAGTTTTTAATAAAAACCTCGCATTTTTTGCACATGTACAAAATTCAATATATAAATAAATAAATTATGCATTGCATAAATTGAAATTCCTTTCTTCCAACATTTTACTACCAGAATGAATAAATTCTCTATTTTTTTAATTAAAAAAAACTTGGAAACTTATAGCAAAAAAATTTTGCATAACATTTGATGGTCATGCAATCGAGATCATACAATATTTGATAAAACATCATCATACGAAAAGTCGATAAAATATTTATTCGACAAAACGCAATTTGCGAAGTATGTTTGAACAGTTTCATTTTTCAATAACTCTGTTTGAACGTAGACCGTGAATTAAAATAAACAACATCTCACTTCCATTTAATCGTTTTTATAGATCTATAAAAGGTACCAGCGGAGGAAAAAAGTTAGACAGAACGTTTGTTCGAACGTTAGCTTGCGCATTTTCTCTTTCGAGAAGTTTCTATCGTGTCTCTGTACATTGTTTCCATAAAGGCCGAAGCACGGAAGCGAACTAAAATTAAAACGAATTACGTCAAAAGGGATATCGAAAAAGATTTAATTTCGAACGAATCCCTGTTCGCGTACGTCACGCGCGAAAAGATCCATGTATTGAGATTTCATCCAACGTTCGAGGCGGCAGAGTGAAACAAAGTACCTAGTCGATAAATTTAAACGAACTCGATAATGAATTCGCGACAAACCGGCCGTGAGTTCTTCCTGTTTTGTAGGCTTTTATTCAATATCTTTCAAAGATCGTCGAATAGTAATATATCTATAATCTATAGATTACCAGTATTTAATTCCATTTGCTCATTGATGCAAATTGCAAATATCGGCGTTAACAGTAATTGAGAATTTTTTCATTGTTAAGTTATTACAGAATAATAGTATAGAGTAATTTTGAGAAGTCGATAAATTTTGCAAGTACTTTACGAGCGTGTAAGTTAACTCTGTTTCCAATATAAATTTGACTAAGTCGTTCTCAATGATACAACTTTTCAAATTTGCAATTTTTGAATTTTTAATAATAAATATCTTGCAGCAAAAAGTCTTGCGATAAAAATCAAAATATAGTTTGCGTGTTTAGTACGTATTCAGGCTGAGGTAATAGTTTGCTGAAAATCCGAGTGGCGTGACACGCGCTACTTCCCTCAAATTGGCATAATCGAGAGACATTAAGTGGTTGATCGACTATTTAAAGCGACACGTTTAAGTCTTGAAACGTCGTACTGCGGTTCTTCTCACCACAAGGTGCCTGTCGGGGATCATTAACCTTATTACGCACGCTTAACCCGTCAGAGTACATAGTTACTATAGGATATATCATAATGACGAAAAGATTTTTTTCGACAAATTTTGTAAAAAACTAAGGAAATTACTTTTTTTGCTAACATATTTTACTTAATTCAAGTTTCAGTTTATTGAGTCGATAATAATCAGTGATTACATAAGTAATTATATTACTTATTGATTGATAGTAAACGATTTAGAGAAAAAAATGTGTGCGTAATAATTATTTTATAACTTATACATTTAAAATAATTATATGATTTTATTAATTTATTATAAAATGACGAATTTCCAGAATGTTCTAAGAACAATAGAAATTGTGATGTATTGCACTTATTAAGATATCGAAGCGATTCTTTTATTAATATTAATTTTTAATATCGTTTTATTAGTATTAATTTCTAATATTATTTCCCGCTCAACAATCTTTTGTTAGATAATATCTCTGTCAAGTATTTTTATGGCGCGGAAATAAAAGTCTTTCGTATACCTGCCGTTAAAACGCTTAAAATGAACAATAATGGGACATCATACGTGGAGAATTTTCTTGCTTTCTTATGAGTACCTCGAGAAAAGAGTCTTTTTGTGTCTGTTCTCGCCGGGGTCTATAAGCTGCACAATAGAGTCAATGACATGCATTCTCATAAAATCCGACGAGACCGTGGGACGTCGCAGTTGGTTCTCTGCATGTTGTCAAATTGTATTCCGAGAAAACTGATGAAAAGAATGTTGACTACAGACAAGAGAATAGGAGAATGGGAAATGCCTATGATCGATGTCTTACTTAATCAAGTCTCCCTAACCTCTCGCTTAATGTCTATAAAAAAGAAAATACGGAATTGTTCGGCATAATCAGATGTCAGACGATCAACGTGATCAATGTTATTTTATCATATTACTTTATTAAACATAATATGATATGATATAATGATATCTTTTCTCAATGCAATTATATAAAATTTGTGGTCTCTGAATATAAATAATTCATGAAAGGAATTTAAGCAACAATTTAATTTAAAAGGTTTACAATTTAATTTAAAATGTAATTCAAATTTAATTTTTAATTTTATTTATATTTATCACTTACCATTTATTAATATTTTAATTTTATCGTTTATTTATATTTTAATTTTTGATTTTTATAATTTTTTTGTAACTCAGTATAATATTCTAATTCTATTAAAATTCTATTAAAATAAAATGTACTTAAAATTAAATGAAAAGAAATAAGATATATATTTATATGCCTACAATTTAATAATTGTGTGTAATTTGCAACAAAATCTTTATTTTATATTATTTTGAAAGACTAGAATGATCGATATTGACTTTCTTAAAAAGAAAGATCGAGTTTTGATAAATATTGACTTTTGTCAAACAATCTGTAGATTGAAAGTTTAACAGTTTGCGTACGTTAACTATACATTGAATATATATTATAATCGCTGTATATCGTAATATCTACAACAGAGTCTATATAACTTTTTTGAAATTTCAATTTCTCTTTTAGAGAGAGAAGTTTATATAACTTCCAATATTAAGCGAGAGAACACAATTTCATGTATCATAAATGAATTTACATTATGATTCGTAGTAAAAATAAATAGCTAATACGATAATATCCACTAAAAATAATTTCAAACACATTTCGTAATGTATTATTCACGTTGACATCCGCCTCGAAGCAGTCATTTGAAACGCTTATCGAAGTAATTAAGAAAAATACTGCATGAGCATTTGTCATCATTACCGTATGCGCGTATAAGCTTTGGAATGATGACAGAAAACGCGAAGTTGTTTAGGAGGTCTTCATTCCGATTGCTGGAGCACTCGGAATTTCTTCGCTGTTCTTTTGAAACAAACTCTTTCTCTTCCCCAACATTGCACGTCCAATACGAAAAAGGTGCGCTCACATCGTCGACGACAAGAAAATCCCGACGAATAACGACCGCTCGTTCGACGATATCTCTTATATATATATATATATATACAAACAACATCGCGTCGCTCCAGATCGACTTAACTCTCGCTTACTTATGTATTTATTCGATCATATTTGAATAATTGGCCATCCGATAGGGCCACTGCTTAATAAGTGGTTAGCTTGTTTTGCGTGATTTATGTCGACGCGCACGAATAAAGAAAAAGATGAATTTTCATTGAAGAATAGAAAATTATACTAAGTAAGTAAGTAGTTTGTAATAATGCGGATGAAATAACAAACAACTTATATTACATTATGTAAACAATATTATGTAATAGTCTCTTATTTTCAAGAAATTACTTTTATACTTGGATTATTTGTAGATGTACAATAAATTTATAAACTTTTCATATTAGAATGTCGTAACTTTTTAAAATTATGCATTTCGTTTTTAAGTAGTTAAATATACTACACTGTTTTTTCGAAGTGCTATAATTCCAGATCTTAAATTTTAAACCTGTTTTGTGCATTTCATTAATTGGGACATTTTTTAAATTGCGTTTTATATATAAAATCATGAAGCATTAAATAAATATATTAGTTTCCATTATGAATAAGAAAAACATTTACAATAGGGAATATTATAGCGTACATATGCATTGCATATATAAATGTAAGCTGCTTATTTTAAAGGTGGTGTAGTTCCAGTTTCAAAATCTTGGTAAGATAAATATGCCACAGCAGTATGCATACTCATCTCATTAAAATTCATGATGTTAAAATTCAACTTGTGTCGCTTCGAAAATAAGCTATGTGTATATTATTTTCTCACCTTTAAAATAAATCTATAAAAAATGACATATAATACAAAAGAATATGTTTTGTTAGTTGGTGAAGTAGCTTGTTACGACATAAATGGATTGCTACACTATATCTGTAAATAGGACTAATGAAAAGGGTTGCTTTGTGATGCAAAAAAGACTTATTATTTGCTATTCTTGTCTTTGTCGCATTAGGTTATTAGGAGAGCACACTGCCATTATCTTTATCAATATGGCATTATAGCAGCCAAGTCTTTTTGTGATGAGTCGGAGCATGTATCAACCGAGACAAGTAAATCACGTGAGTGCACCTGCTGGGTAGACGTTAGAAGAGCCCGGACAACTTTCTTTCAAGCGCACAAGCTTTCACATCTCGAAATGCCTTGCTGCATTTTAAATATATGTGCATGAAGATGTAATTTTTTGTTTCTTTTTAGCTAAGTAGTATAGCTACATAATATATATTTACAACATTTATAAAAGAAGAACGTTTATTCTACTCGGTAAACGAAAAAATAATGAAAGTTTTTACATTTCTATTACTAGACTGTGGATAGTTTGGCAATTATGAGTGACTATTATTTTTATCTTGACTGTTGCGATTTTATTCTAAAAAGATATCTTTGTCCTCTAAACTATAAAATATGTTTTACTTGATCTTTCACTAAGAATAATTTTAAAAAAGAACAAAATATGCCTTCTTTTTTATGCATTTTATAGCACGTTTAGCTCTTGATTATTTCCTTCAAATTCTTTGTATTATTATCTGCATTCGTTCTAACTTTATATTAATATGTAGCTTTATTATTACTTTCATTATTACTCAGAATCTTCCTACTGATATATTCTTTTTGTTTCAAGGATAAATAATAATTATAAAATTTATTTTTTCATGTTTATCGCGAATATGACGTAAAGTGAGATATGGATCAAGGAAGCTGTATCCGCTTGTGGTGGCTTATAAAAATGCATGCGTATCTTGGTGAGTGCGTCAAGAGGGAATGCCGAGATATACACACTTCTACCCCGTCCCACCCTCTCTCTATGTTTGTGTATCGACAACTCGCGGAAGTATATACTTCCTCACACACACACACACACACACACACACACACACACACACACACACACACACACACACACACACACACACACACACACACACACACACACACACACACAC
>NW_012130074.1:2235229-2250339 GCF_000143395.1 Atta cephalotes
ACACACACACACACACACACACACACACACACACACACACACACACACACACACACACACACACACACACACACACACACACAGAAATCTTTTAATCCCGTTAATGATTCTGATGAATAATGTATTGCAAAATAAATTCAGATGTATCCATTTATATACCGACAGTATAAAACGCAGCTTTTTCATTTTTTCAACTTTTGGATTTTTAAACTTTTTAAATTCAAGAAAATTCAATATAGTCGATTTATATATCTATCATGGAATTGCTTTTTAAAAATATTCTTGCATGCAAAGTAAGACGTTTTCCGACATATGAAAGTATTAAAATTTTCAAAAAATTTCTTACTTTTTTTTTAGTAGCAGAGAAGAAAAACGTAATATTGCCCATAGAATAAATACATGGAAAGAATGATTTTGCTGAAGTATCTAAAAATTTAACCAGATACAGAGCTAAAAATTTGTTGGACAGTTAAAATAATTACGTAGGATGCTTAAGTTGATTGCTAGAATGTTAAAATGTTTTGCAACATTGCTCATTATGCTTGAATTTCCTGCATAATTATTTTGATTTCCAACAAAATTGTTTTCAGATCTGTACTGTCTAAATTTTAAAAATATATAATTACACGAATATATATAATTTATGTATTAATCATTGTGGAAACTCACATAGGCATTTTTACTTGTATTAAATCTCAAAGCCACAATACTATTAACTTAGTTTATTTTAATTAAATTTTTAGATGTTTTATAACAAAATTGTTTTTTCGGTGTATTATTTCATTATTTGTTTCAAAGATATAGTTTTAAGATAGGATTGTTAACAATGACGAAAATCTTTTGAAAATCTCAAAACTTTCTTAGGATGTTACGCATGGATTAATTATTAATTATAACTTCTAATGACTTACCGTTTTGATGGTACGTGCCATGCGTTACTATGAAGTTACTCCACAGAATTGGCTGAGATAATTACAAACAAGATAAAATAATTACAGCTGTAATCCGTATAAGTCGTAACTTTTTTATGCATGCTTGATAGCTAGATCGATAGCTAGATAAAAATTAATTCAATGAATCTTTTTACTAATAATAACGAAAGATTAAACTGACGTACTTTCTCATTATTTAGTTAATATTTAATACGACAATTTATTGTTACTATATATTGTCATAATTTTTACGTATTAAAATGTTTTCGCGTGCTGTTTACATTACATTATAATTATGACTAGCAAGAGTCACACACTCACGTGCGCGCATATACGCATACCGTATACATGTACTACAATTTCTGGCGCACAATATATATGTTCATTTGTCAATTTATAGATTAAATATTCATGAAAATATTATACGTTTTATGATGCAATGTAAAAGCTATTGAGAGTTACAGTTTTGTTCTGAATACCTAATAATACGAATACCTATGTAACGTAATCACACTAATCACTTATTCGATGCTTATTATCATGCGGAATCAGAATTTTGTATAGGGCATTGAAGGACAGCAAATTAGATTTGAAACTTTTGAACTCGAAGGAGGGGATCGAGAGGATTATTGAACTTTATTTCATTTCATATTATTTTTATTATCAATTATTAGCAGTAAAAATCACAAAATGACACATATTTAATTTTGTTTAATTTATTAATTTATTTTATTGTTCTTTTAAAACTTAAACTGATTCTTTAAACTGGAAAAATTTAAATTTATAACATTGCCGTCTTGGATTCTTAGAAAATCTTTCTATAATATTCATCTCCAATTCTATTTCCTTTTCTAAAATTAATTTTTTGTAAGTAAATATTCATTGAGGGGATTTTAGTCGTTTTTATTGATTATACGTAATTATTTCTTATGTCACAATTTTTTTTGGATTTGAAAATCTTTTTTAGAATTAAAATATAACACGTATCTGTGAAATGGAGTTTATATTGAGAATAGAAAAAATTTTTTAATTGAAGTTTGTCATTTTTTATCCAATATAGCATCGAGCTATCAACATCACGACAATATTTGTTCAATATGAAAGCTTTGCAATCCGTACTTATGAAATAGTAGTTCATAGACTAGAGTTTACATGAACAAACGTTGTTAAATTCTTAGAATTAGACTTATCTAATTTGATGATACAAAAATGCGTTACAAAAATTTGTGTGTATAAATTCTGTTGAGTCAATAAAACAGATGGCTTTTCTTTTAAGGGAATGCGATATAGAATATATACGTAGTGAGTGTCGAATTTGATCGATGTCGATAAAACAGATTCTTAATTCCAAATAAAACATTACGTACATTAAGTAAAACATTATGTATATTTCTTGTTCTTCTTATACAGGTTGTCCCTACAGTGATAAAACTGCGACTTTAGCATATGAAAATAAATCGAAAATGTTTAAACACATATCCGAAACGAGAAACATTTAAACACATGATTCCGAACGTTTTTGGAGTTACGGGATATTAAAGTAAGAAAAATCGTAGTGAATGTTGTTAAATGTTCGTTATTCTATTGTTCTAAATTCTGAATTTTTTTCTAATAGATTAGATCTTTCATTCATCCTTAAAATGTCAATAAATACACATTTTTCCTTGAACTATTCTCATTAGATTAAAAGGTCAGGACGCTCTTATTATATATAAATGGCTAGCTGGAGAAGTCCTGATCTCACCACTGGATTTTTTTCTTTGGAGACAAATGAAAGATTTAGACTATTAGAATGAGATTTAGAATGCAGAACAATTATGGTAACTAATATTTAACACTGCCGATATCTGTAAAATTCTAAATATTTGTCATTAAGTCCGATATTAATTTATTAATTCGTACTAGAAAGTATGTCAAAGTCGACGAAGAATTTTTGAATATCTTTTATAAAGCATTAAATAGAACGAACATTAAACAATATTTATTAAGAAATATGTTTCAATATCCCGTAACTCCGAAACCGTTCAGAGTGGAACATATGTTTAATAGATATTTTCGACTTTTTTTCATATGCTAAAGCCGCTGTAGCAATTTTGACACTATATACAGAAACACCCTGTATACCGCATGAATACTGATTAGGTACATTCAGATTATATTTTTTCATTCATTTCTCTTGTAAGTTTCAAAATCATAATTTGAAGATCTCATTATATTCTTATACATTATTCAAATGTGAGGAAAGTATTTTTTATTTGAATATATATTTGAAATCATTTATAATTTATAGATGTGAAGAAATAATTTACTGGTAATAGGAAATTGTAATTTACACCTTTTTTTTATTTTTCATACAAATTTGTAATTTCCCCCACACCTATTTGGGTTTTTTCTTTTATTTTAGAGAAGAATTTTTTATTCTATATAAAAAAAACGAAGAAAATGGAAAAGTTCGAAGTGCGCGTTTCAGACGACTGCAGCATCCCCTTAAGCAGTTTTAATTATTTGTGTTCTTTGAATCTACTTTACACGATCTATAATTCACGACAGTATTCGAAACAAAATTCTATTTATAATTTCAGGTATCCAATTATAAATATTATAAATATAATTACAGATGAGAAAAATTTATTACATTACAAAAAATATTGTATTGAATACGTAGGATAAATTGTAATTTATGTCATTTATGATGGAAAACATTTATGATAAAACTTGTTTGTCTATCCAATTAGACACGACTCTATTCACAGCGCTTATAGATTTTCAATTTTCCAATTGACCAATTATGAATATTTATGTATGCATATTTAATGCTTTTAGAAACTTTCTATAGTAAGCCATTAGTAATAAATCAGAAGTCAGAAGCTAGAAATTGACTAAGTCGAGTATTCTTCTCATATTCGATTATGATTGGTCAATTTCTAGTTTCTGACTTTCGATTTATTACTAATAATGGCTTATTGTAGAAAGCCTCTTATATTTATAAAATGGAGCATTATAATATTTATAAATTTATAATTCTGATTATTCACAAGTTTTCTGTATTACACGCTGCATAAAAGTATAAATAGAATTCTGTCGCGAATTATACATCGTCTAAAGATTTAAGATTTGCCTTTCCTCTTGGCTACGCCCATGCTTATTGTTCACCAATAAAATAAATAAATAAATACTTACCGGTTGAAGTGTGAAGTTGCCGCGTCAGTCGTCATTACCAGAAGCCCGATACATCGGAGCGATCGAAGGTCGATAGTTTGCGAAGTGGTTGGACGAGTGTTTATCATCGTGAAAGAGGAGCTGTCGCGTGAAAGACGTTAGAAATATCACTGTCGCAATATCGAACGAGTTACGCGACATTACCCGGCAAATATCGAATAACTTACGCGACATTAAACGCGCGACGTACGTATGTACGTACTACGTCGGTGACACAGCGAGGCGAGGCGAGCAGAGGCGAATGTCGAGAGACACGCGGCTCACATGTCTACTACGTAACGTAGGAAAGGTGCTAAGCGATCTCGCTTCCGACTGCTCAGAGAGCTCGCTCCGCGAAGTGTATTTATCATCGTTGTAAATTTCGCCCTTCGTAAAACGGAAACACGATTCGCGCGCACCGCGTCACGGTCATCGGCGCGTTACTTTAAAATAAAATAAAAAAAGAAAAGAAAAGAAAAGAAATGTATGACGCGCGCGGAAGCCGTTTACTCGCTCGCGCGCGGGGCACCCCCGGCACACTTCGCGAGCGCCTCGGTCTGCCTCGGGAATCTTCGGCCGGGCTCGGGCGAGCGACCGGCGCGCGCCCGATGCCCCACTCAGCGCTCACTTCGTTCAGTACCCGTCGTGCAGTCGTCGTCAGTTGTCGCATCTTTATCCCTACCACGGTCGGCTGAGCGAAAAGTCACCCTCGGCTTACCGGTACTCGCGCGTACTGATCGCTTCCAAGTTACCTATGCAATTTGTGCGCGTGATAAGGCGCGAGAAATCGAAGTGAGTTGTTTTCACTGAAATTTCAATCTGGTGACAGTACTTATATCGAATCTCGCGAAGTTCTGTAGTGTGAAAGTAGTTCGCGATTAATTCTTTCAAACTCGATATAAGATTGACAAGAATCTGAATTAGCGCGAAAACAATGTTCGCCCGAATGATCTAGAAGTGCTGACCGCGCGCTCCGAATTCGCAACAAGTTGCTGGAGTGTGTATTCTTACGATTTCTTCGTCTCTTCTCCGTTTCGTCTTTACGCGTGTGTGTGCGTGGGTTTCGTGTGTGTTCGTGAAATCGAGAGGATTAATACGGTGATGGCCCTGTGAGAGAGAAGTCATCGTTCTCGACGATGGTAATCGAACCTTCGAATGTGGAACGGACTGTAGTGACGGGCGATCGCATTCGGAGGGAATGTCGTGTGCTGTGATTGTTATCGCCCCCAAGGATCTTTTACACGGTAATATTGAATGAGAAGAATTATTTCTTCTTATTTTTCTCATTTTTGGCAAGATTATAAGTACAGATTGCATAATAATTATCGCAAGACGTAATCGATAGGAAACGTTTCGCGAGGAAGGACTAACAGTTTGCGTAAACGCTCGTAACGTAGATTGGATGATATTCAGTTGAATGATCAATGTAGCACGATTAATGCTTCCCACATACAAATAAGTGAGAGCTTATTTAGTAATGATGTTGATTATTAGTTGACTAGGCCATTTACCTCGAATCCGTAATCCTATATTATACGGGAATATATATTCCAAACAATAATTTTGGAGAATATTCTGAGTAACATGAAGTTTGCACTTCATTACTTTTAGTTGTATGATATTGCACGGAGAAAAATGTAAAGTAATAGAACTTTAGTAGATTTTGCAATTGTCAGATTCATATAGGGACAGACGCTTATTTACTTTATAAAATTTACTTTATAAAATTATTATTTATTTACTTTATAAAATTTATTTTTTTTGATAAATGAGTGATCTTCGTATAGCCGTACTTTAAGATATACTTTTTATATTTTATAAAGTAAATTGCTGCTGCAATTTGTTTATTATTTTTAATTTATAAATTATCATACATTTCAATAGAATTTATTTTATTAACGAGTATTTGTTATGTGCCTTAATGACAAGATTTATTTTACTGCGCAATAAAAATATTGAATATGTAAAGTCTTATGATCTATCGAGTGATCGTGTTTACATTTTTTACTTTTAGGTAAATAAAGTCTGTCATAAGCTCAACAAAAATAATCAGAATATTTTTACGAAATTTTTAAGATTACATTAACACGACAGGATCCATTACTACATGTGGCATCTTAACTCTTTAATGTATGATTTTCCGGTCCTTTACTACGGTCCTTTACTATGATATGTCATTCGTATCTCGGGTGAATTTTCATCACTTCAAATATACATAAATATTAATATTCGTTTCTACCGATGTAGTTTAATTTTAATCTTGATTCAACTAACTGTTTATCTTTTTCTAGTTCTAAAAATTAGAAAATATGAAAAATAAATTGAATTGACATTAAAGTTCTTAATAAAAATACAGTTCTTGATATTATTAGAAATATGATGATTCTTACATGTACTTTGACATCTTTAGAAAGTAATTACAAAGTTGTATATTTAAAAAAATTGTATATAAATGTTATAATTAATTACATGATGCTGCTAGTTTTTCGAAAAGAAAAAGAAGTCTGCAGGACACGAATGACCCAATCGTATGTGCTACTAAGGTTTCCGAAATTATATTTCTTGAAAGTAACTTTTTAATACCGATTTCTGCTAGTCTTGTTTAGTATTTTATTGAATATTTCTGGAATTAAATTAGAAACTAAGATGGAATATTCGAATTCTTCTAAAATTAAGTTATATTAAATTTACCTTTTCTGTTATAAAATTTAAATATATATATATATATTTGTTGAAATATTGCTAGAATTTTGAAATATATTATTATAATATTGCTAATTATGAATACATCATATTAAAATATACATGTGTGTTTAAACGCATACGCATATGTATATTTTAATATTTGTAAATTTAAATCTATGCATACATTAAATTTATAACAAGAAAATTAAATTCTCTTTATTTTAATATTCTTTTTTTTTTTTTACAAAAACTGTCTCTTTGAAATATTCGAATTTAATTAATATATAAATATTTCATTTATTTTGCTTTTAAAATTTTGCAGTATAATATCTTATTATTTCGGTTGTGCGCGAATTCAGAGATATTTTACAAACAGAAGAATATTTTGCTGAAATTCAGTAAAGCTTACTTGAAGAGTGCTCTTTCATGTATTTTTACATATATAAGATTCAACATGCTGTTTAAATATTTCTTAACAATGCAGTAACGTAACGCAAAATGCATTATTGCTTATGCGCGTACATGTATATACTTATCTTTCATTATTTATCATTAAAATTCTCCGTTTTCACGCATAATTCTGTGCTTATTTGATTTCTGTACACATTTAAAAAGCGACGATGCACGTTCGTAATTTTTAATTGCGGTGCTCCAAATTAAAAATTGTACAGCATTTTTTTTCGCAGAGCACCATATTCAGCTTTGTTACGCTCATTAACACTACTCTTCACTTTGCAACCTTTTCCTTTAATTTTCGTGAGTTTCACGATGTGCCAATTTAAAAATTTTTAATTGTAACGAACAGCAATGAAGTCCATTGATCATAAGTTTATGACCAGAGGATGGTGAATAATGAAACAAAATCTATTCAAAAATATATTTTGTATTAAACGAAATAAACATACACATGACTGTTTATTTGCAGTTAATCGACAATATGAGATCGTCGTAGATATACAAATAAAATAACATTATTAGGTGCAATTGAATTTATTCGGTGCGACATTGCTACATTGAAATAATGAGATATTATTTACTATCTTAAAGCGGACCATATTGCTCTGAATATGTGAATACGGAATATTGGAAATATTGTGTTACGATGTACGAAAATATCGAGTCATATTTTCTGCTTTGCCATAGCATAGCGATGTAGTCGAGGTATAGTTCTCTACCACTAAAATATATTTATGAATAGCAATAAAATTGTATTATATTATTCACATCATTACGCGTACGAAGAGTGCAATTGTAATATTATTGCGTGTCTCGAGACTTTCCGTATAATATAATTTTAAATTAATTTTAATCGTGTCACATTGTTTTTCGATAGAGACTTGCTGCCTCTTGTTTTCATGTATCATAAATCATGTGCGATTTCGAGAATAAATATGCATCTCGTCCATCACGGCGTCGCATGCAAGCATCCGCTTGAAGTGACTTCGCAGCGTCGTATTCGCACTTCGCTAAAAGAATTTTAATCTTTGTAAAATTTTCATGTTAAATCTGCGCGTTCACTCCCGAAAGGGATCTTTCTTCGAAAAGAGTCCCTTTCGGAAGTGATGGTAGTTCACATGCGATGTAACGATCAATCGGAAGCGATAATGTTGGGAACAGTTATACAGACGTATTACACGGGACTTAAATAGGGTGCTTGTCACTTCTTGACTGGCAATTTTCTCGAAAAAGGCGCGCGTTGCCAGTCACGAAAACAATTTAAACCTTTGTGATCGGAAAGATGAAAGAATCTTCTATAAAAAGCTGGCCCGTCACGTTAAAAATTATACCTGATGAGGAAACGATGATCTTGAATACAACTGCTGATTCGTTCCTTTTTTTGTTGCATTTTTAAATCTGATTTGTTTCTCAATATATTAATTGGCACGGCTTGATGTGATTTGCCGGAATATAATATCATTAAATTGTAATCAAATGTACGATTTTTGTACATTTCTTTTTGACAAACTAAAAGACAGAATTAATCTAATTTTGTCTCGTGATAAATTTAATTTTTAGTTAAAAACTATTTGTAATATATTAATAAATAATAATTATGTTTTTATTATTAATTAAATTATATTTCTCATGACAAAATATAGATTCGTTTTGTTTATTTGATTAATAAATTATTAAATTTATTTAATATATTAATTAACATATAGATACTTGTATATTTATGTATTGTTGCATAGTTAAACTTTTAGTAGCACTAGGTCTTGTTCAAAATCGATAATGCTTTCATTATTTATTTTATTTACAGAAACATTTTATTAAAGTAACAAATGGTTTAGCTGTATTGATGATTCATTAAATTAATGGAATGAATTAAATTTGATTAAATTAAATACGTATTAAATATAAATTTGTTATTGGATTATGGATAAAATGAAACGAATGCTTTCACTCTTATTTATAGAAGCCAGACTTTTGAAAAATATAAATGAGATATTAAAACATAACATAAGTTTGCATTCACTGATATGAAGTTTAAAAAAACATGAGACAATATAAATGCTGAAAGTATAAATTGTAATTCTTTATATATATTGATAGGAAAGTTAATATCCATATTTCGGTAACAATTAAATTTATAAATACATATTTTACATATAAGTGTTTTACTTATAGTGTAGTACTTTAGTGTAGTACTTAAGTGTAGTACTTTAGTGTAGTACTTAAGTATAGTTCTTTATAATAAAAGTCAAAGATTATTTACACGAAATGTATAATATATTTTTATTTCACATATTTTCATTTATATATTCATATATTTATTTTAAAATGAATATATTTTTGTTTATACGAAATATTTACAAAATACGAGAAATATCATACAGTCAATGTTAGATATTAAACTGTTATTTATATATATATATATATATGTATGTATTTTTTTAAATGGATTTATCTCAGAAATAAGACTTTATTAAAAATATTACCTCAACCGGAATTATATTTTTCACAATAAATTTTTTATAGATTTTAGTCTTACGCTGCTTAACTGGAGGGATTATTAATATTTCAGATTGATTGTATTGAAAATCCGAAAATAATCGGTCCCTGCAGTCGCATTTAAAATATATTCTATATATTAGTTTAAACATCTCTAATTTTGACTATAAATGGTGTTTCTCATATTTAGTTGAGTTTATTATTAAGATGTAAATCATCTTGTTTCTAATCATTATTGAAATATTCGCTTAAAACATTTGCATCATTTGTATCGATTTGATTCACTGATTTACATTTGTACATTTAACTTCGTATATCGCGAATCTTCTGAAACATTCGTACATTTCGCAATCTCGCATATTTAATATTGCATTGTATTATTGAATTTGCATTAAATCTCATTGAAATCGATTTAATTTGAATAATAATGAGAAAAAGACAGGTATAGTTTGATATGGAATAGGAATCGTTACGACAATGTCGCCAGATGCCATACCGCATACGCAGCGGAACGGAATTTTCGCGGTCATTAAATTCACCTATTGTCAGTTCGATACGTTTATAAGCGTGTAGAGATCAGAGAGAGTAGAGAAGATGGTTAGGGCTTGACCCTCAATCCTTCGAACGGGTGACCACCGAATAATTCTACCGGTAGGTGCGTCAATGCATTTACATGGAAATCTGATGACTGGATAGGCGATTACATTCCTGACATTATATGCTGTTTCATCTACAGATTTTGGTTGGTATGTGTCTTAAGAATCCTTGGCATTTTGCATTGTGATATATCCAATTCACACCATAATTTTGAATTGATTACAAATTAATTATGCCATTATTATCAATTTCTTCTCGCCGAAAAATGGCAATCTGGATGTTATGCATTTTTTTGATGTCGTATAAAGACAAATGTAATGTTGGATATCTTTGACATAAACTTGAGAGTTTAATTAATAAAATAATAGTAATGATAATAATTAAATATAATATAAACGAAATATTTTAGATAATAAGTTGAGACATTATTTGTCGTCGTTTTGGCATCGAAATGATGACAAATAACATCAGTTTTCCACTTGGAATATTCATACATGCAAAAAAAAGCTAATTGAAATAAATATAAAACTGAAAGACTTGTAACTCTTGAAGTATTTCATGTAATATAACAATAAAATATTGCTCTATTATTATGACATGAAATATTTCCATTTGTGGTAGCGGTGTTATTACAACAAGTTTTATATTTTTATTTATTTGATTATTAAAGGATTGTGCGAGTATCATTTCTGAACTGGTTTTTCTATTCATTAAATATCTTGAACTTTTTAACGAGAAATTATTAGTGGTCCAATTTTGTTAGTATTTCAGTTTTGTTAGTTTTCTAGTGTAAAGGTATCAAATAAACTAAATTATTTACTATATATATAGTAGAGAATAAAAAGAATTGAAGGGAGCTCGGTATAAAAATTGGTCAGTTCTTCACTTTTTAAATTTTCTATGGTACTATAAATTACTTATAGTTTATTATAAATAAAAAACTATTCTGTGATTTATTGTAATTTTAATATTAAAATTATAAGAATTTATTATATTTCAACATTTTATTATTCGCCGTTATTTGTATATAATTTTAATTGTGTATTTTGTCAATGTTATATGAAACATTTTACGAAAACCGTTGAAATATAATTAATTACTTTGAATTCAGAATTGTCGAAGCTGCATTTCTTATACTAAAAGACGCAGAATAATATGTTAAATTTATGAAAAGTTATTTTCGCCAATGAATTTAATCAGTTTTTGCACTTCAATTCTTTTTCATTGATTTTAATTTCATATAAATTAACGTAATTAATTTGCACGCTTTGTTTGTGTAATAATGATTCTCTATTTTAACTTTGAAATTTTCAAAATTTGAATGTCTACATGCGTTTAAAAATAATACAATTTATCATTAATTGATTATTTAATCAATTAATCAGTCAATTAAACAATTAGTCATTTATAATTTTTCAAAATATTTATTATATGATTTATTATTTAAGGAATGTAGAATTACAATTGTTTTATCTTATTTTTACTACTATAGTTTTATCTTCTTATGTTTTATAACTTTCAGCTAATTATCAGATAAAATTTTCATAATACACTGAAAAAAAAATAGCCTAAATGTAAATAAATATTTATTTGAATACTGCCAACTAAACATTTATTTAATAAATAAATATTTACTTAATAACAAGAAGTGATTGTTAAATTAAATAATGTTTTTTGGACCAAATAAATATATTTTTATATTTAATAAATTTTTATTTGATACTTATATTCAATATTTATTAAAATTTAGGATATTTTGTTCTCAGTAGATTCACGTAAGTTTAAATAGATTCATGTAGGTTCTTGTATCTATATGTTTGTTTCATCTAAACTACATTAAATTTTTAAAAAGTTAATATAGGTATATATATTGTTACACATATTATATCTAGGATATTAGAATCATATATTATGTATTGGGTATACAAGTTTGCTTCCGCTGTTTTCCTATAGATGGCTTTAGCGGTAAGTGGTGATCGAAATAAATAGATCATAGACGTCATACAATAAACTTGAGCATCTGTCAACATAACCCCATAGAAAAATTAGTCGATTTGTGTCTGCATCATGAAGTTATTCTCGATTGAAAATGTCAATTTACGAGCCAAATTCTCGTCATTTGCGGGAGGTTTTAATTTTTTGCTTCAATATGAAGAAATCTGCGGCTGAGGCTCATCGAATGCTCTCAAATACTTATGGTGAGGCCGCTATTAGTGAAAGAACGTGTCGTGAGTGGTTTCAACGCTTCAAGAACGGTGATTTTGACGTCCAAGGTCATGCTCTGTATTTGGTGAGATCAACTCGGCGTAGTGTATTATGAACTGTTAAAACCGACTGAAACAATCACAGGCGATCGGTATCGAACGCAATTGATGCGTTTGAGCCGAGCATTGAAAGACAAACGGCCGCAATACAACGAGAGACACGATAAAGTGATTTTGCAGCATGACAATGCTCGACCCCATGTTGCGAAAGTGACATACTTGGTCAAGACATACTTGGAAACGTTGAAATGGGAAGTCCTATCCCACCCGCCGTATTCTCCAGACGTTGCTCCCTCTGACTATCACTTGTTTCGATCAATGGCACACGGCCTGGCTGACCAGCACTTCCGGTCTTATGAAGAAGTAAAAAATTGGATCGATTCGTAGATAGCCTCAAAAGATGATCAGTTTTTTCGATGCGGGATTCGTACGCTACCCAAAAGATGGAAAAAAGTAGTGGCCAGCGATGGACAATACTTTGAATCATAAATGTATAACCAGTTTTTTACAATAAAGCCTCGAATTTCGGAAAAAAAACGGCGGAAACAAAGTTGTACACCTAATACTTAATGTTGAAAATAAAGTAGAATTCCATTGTTAATCATTGTCTCTCTTATTAATGGAAATGTTCAGATATTGCGGAATTAGTGTATACATTTTTTGTTAGCGATTTAACTCTCGAATGGAACTCCGGGCACTTCTTTTATATATATAGACTATGTACGGTGTGGAATAATGAATCGTAATTTACCTGGTCCCTAGCGATATCTGTGCGTGGAACGTGATTGAACCGTTAATTAGTCTTGAATTAAACGATCCGATGTTGCCCGCTTGCAATTTTACAATTTTACATTGCAATTTTCTCGGGCAATGCACATCCTTCGATACATGCTCACCTCTCACTTGCTTGCTCACTCGTTTGTTTACTCATCCATTGTGAAAATTGCTGCTATTTTTTGCTTCGTTAGATATTCGAGCGGACGGAGAGGAGTGACGAGAGAAATTAATTATTTATATTTTCCTAGTTTCTCCCGCAAAAAGTAATTAAAGGCCCAGTTGTTTGTCGGTCTTGAGCAGCATCGAATTAAGCCGTCTGATTTAAAGTATTTGTAATTTTCCTTACTAATTGTACTGTGGCATTTTAAATAGCATTGTTTATAACAGTCGTAAAACGTTACTTTTGCTTGTACAACGATATTATGTTTTAAACAGATAATAGTCTGATAATGTTGCCCTTATAAAAAATATACTGCAACTAGATAATTCATATCTATTGTACAATACTTCATTCTGATTTTTCAATGTTTTGTTAGTAGTTTGTATCGCTGAATATAAGAATTTGTTTAATTGCTATTTATCAAGAAACGAGCAATATTTTCAACATTATTTTTTTCATTCTCGATGTTTGTAGTTGTTTCGTATTTGTTGACACGCTAACATAACATACCTAAAACAACTATAAAAGTACAGTTACAATTTCGACGGACATTTGCAAAATGCGACAATTTTGAAGCGATCTTATGTTCATACACTATATTTTACATTTTTAAACTGTTTATAATTCTCAAGTAACCATGTAATAATAGTAGACTATACTGAAACGTATCCCTCCCTTCCTCCCGATAATTTATTTCAATTGATATTGAGAAACTTTCACTACTTTTAGGATAGTTCTTCTCTATGAATGTCGTTCAGATTTGCAAGTTTTAACGTTAGGATGTTTTCTACTAGTATTCCCCATAACATCTTCGAAACCAGAAATAGTATACGAGAAAAGACTTTATTCAAATGTCTTTTGTTATTTCCCAAGAAATTCTCTTGTAAGAAAAACAAACAGTGAAACATGTATACGTTTTACGCTATAGATTTAGGGTAGATAGGTACTTTTTCTAAAATGCAACTTGTCAATCGAAGAGCGTGTTCTTATATCGAAGTTAATGGAATCGACGCGATATATTACGATGTATCGCAAGACGAACGCATGAGTCACGATATAACAAAGATAATAACATATAATGGCTACGCGGCAAGTATCCGGAGATAAACTTGTTGCACGACCGATCGGTAAATAAAATAATAACTGGGGCACATAACTCGATTAAACGACAATCGCGATATTTGCACCGGTGCACTGTGTCATTCTGCCGTGTCACAATCGACGAGGCCTGTCGCGCTCGCATCAAAAACTCGGACAAGAAACATGCCGTTATCACTGCAACGGATATAACCGTGCGCTAGAACCATGCATATTTTTATACATATTCCTCCTCCCAAATTTTTGTCGGTCGAATTATCCGCGACGGAAGCAATTGCTTCGCCGGATGAAATATTTTCACCCTCTCTCTCTCTCTCTCTCTCTCTCTCTCTCTCTCTCTCTCTCTCTCTCTCTCTCTCTCTCTCTCTCTCTCTCTCTCTCTCTCTCTCTCTCTCTACTCTCTCTCTCTCTCTCGTCTCTCTCTCTACTCTACTCTACTACTACTAC
>NW_012130074.1:2250359-2257584 GCF_000143395.1 Atta cephalotes
ACCGTACCTTAACCTTACCTACCTACCTACCTACCACTACCTACTCCTCACTACCACTTCTACTTCTATTCTACTCGCTCACTCCTCATTACTACACACACACATACACTCTCTCTCTCTCTCTCTCTCTCTCTCTCTCACTCACTCACACATATTCCTGTGGGAACGGATGCAAACAAATATTTCGTGAAAATGATAGAAGAGACAACTCTTTCTCCGGATGCGCAGATATTTTTTTTTAAAAAAAAGGAAAAGGGGGAAAAGGAAACAGCAGCGTGATTACGCTGAATGTACACTGTCAGCTATCGAGAGAGTTTGAGCGGCAGGAGCAACTACCATTGGAATTGCATGCGTTTCGTTACAGGTGAGAAAGGAAAATCTGCAGAATAGAATTCGAGAGGGAGAGTCGTAAGAGTTACATGAAATGGGTAACGCGAGCTCGCATGTTACATTTGCAGGGGTCGCAATTTTCCGAAATCGTAGTGTCAAATGTTACACTAGTCGCGAGGTAATTCTAAATTAGGGAACAACGGTATTTCATTCTTGATAAATTTGAGTAGATATCTAGTCGAACATTAACATGTTTACCAAACAGTTAATACAATAATTGTCTTTCGCAAACGAGAGTCATTTCAGTCTTACTATTGAAAGTGCAATATTTATATTTTACAAGATCAAAAAAGGAAAGGTAAATTTTTAAAGGGAATTTTTGTAAAATTCAAGTGAATCAACCTCGAAATCAATCTTTTCTTTTTAAGTTACAAAATTTTATTTCTTTATTTTATGTTATATTAAAGGAATTAACGTACCTATCTCGGGGTCAATCTAATTCCGATTTCAGATACATTTAAAGCCAAGTTGCATTGTCTGGATTATCCAAAATCTAGATTACTTCCAAGTTAATAAGGATTTGTTATCTTCCTTTAATCTACACTTCTCTGCTCAATATAAATAAAGAAGCAAAATACATATGATAAAAGCAGATTACTTTACTGATATTTTTGAACAAATCTTGAAGAAAAAGATATTGTTTATTTTTTCATATTTGCCAATACATTACATTGTATAAATATAATATATATTTATTTGCTATACTCAAAAATGTTATATCCGTAACATTTTTTTATGTAATGATCTTTCTTGATCATCTATATCCTGTATCATCTGTATTTAATCCGTACTATCGTGAGTTACTAGTGGACCGAGCGATTCCTTATTTTTTCCTAACTTATGAGTCTTTCGATAATTATAACTATGTTGTTATTTTCCAAAATGAAGTTTAAACACTTATTCTAGAAAGTTGAATGTACGTTTTTAAATTTTTAGAGATTTTTTGAACCATTTTCAATAGATAAAAATATGAACGGGTTTTAGTGATCTATGATAGAATGAGGCGAATAATCATGGTTTTGTAAGGGTTAAAATGAAAATAAAATTTATTAAGGAATACCAATTCGCGTACTTATATCCTCAGTTTTCTCTACAAAATAGTGGGCATGTACAGTATATAGTTTCTGAAGTAAGAAATAAGAAAGAAAGGGGAAAGTTGGCGCATGTATATAAATGGTTCTTGTGATTTACTAATGATTTTAATGTAGAGTGTGGTTTGTGTTCGAAGGTGACGAAGAAAAATTCGCGGACGAATGAGAAGAATTCGTGGAAGGAAAGTTCGACGATGAGGGTTTGAGTCGCGGAAAGTGCTTCCAAGAGTGCCTGGATCCTGGTTCGCGCTTTTCGTCGACGAGGGACAGAAGACGACGGGTGTTGTAAAAAGGAAACGAAGAGCGGGGCAAGTGTGTCGTTGACACGAGTTGACGCGACGTGACGTGACGTGACGTGACGTGACGTGACGTGACGTCGGAGCGTCGAGATGCTTCGAGATGAGATGGCCACCCCCCTTGGATCCCTCGCGTCGCTTCTCACGCTTCTACTTTGTGCTTGTAGCACTTGCCATGCCAGGATAACCAATCAAGAAATCGGTGAGTGCTGATTTAAATAATCCGTAGCTGATTGAACATAGCACGAAGGATATTTAATGGTTGTTAAAGTGGAAGTTGGAAAAACATTTCACATTTTGATAAAAAGACCGGAATATCATATAAGTTAGAGTAAGAGAAAAAATTAAAATTATATCTTAGAACAGAATATTTAAAAAATTTATATATATTTAGTTAGTAAGAACAAAATAAAAAAATGTAATGCGAAATTAAACTTTTCGATTGATATTCATGATATATCTTCAAAATGAAATATTAACAGAAACAGTAGATTTATTTTATATTGATGCGTATTAAATAGACAAAAATATGAATTAATAGTAGAAACAAATGAATTAATATTGATATTGCGATGTTGGGACATTTTGTAATTGATAAATAATATTAACTCTGCTAAGAGTCAAACTAAACTGTCTGCTATTGATATATTTCATTCCGAATAATTTATTCCAACATTTTTGAGACCAATAAATATCCAACAAGTGCTTTGATTGATTGTTTCCGAGGAAAGCAGAGAACTTATGACTTTCAATTATTGTAATATTGGCGTACGGTATAGAAAAGAGTTAACGCACGAGCTTATCCGCAACAGAATATAGTTTTCGGTAAAAGCTCGGCGTATGGTTTGGAAAACAGACGGATATCGCACGTTCATGGAACACACTTTTTCCAATATGTAGCGGTAATATAAATATGATCGGTTGTTACATCATATCGACGCAGCCAGATACGAGATTGAATTTGTGGTACGACTATATGCGTTTCCGAAGAGTTAAATAACGGAAAGCGCCGTCTATGCTTTTATTGATTGACACTTTCCATGAGGTCCATACAGTGTTATAAAATTCATTAAACGCGATTGCAATCATGATTCTGACAATATTAGTTTTATGAAAATTTTAGATTTAATGAATCAATAATTGCGTATGTACATCCTTCAACATAAAATTAGTAAAAAATAAATCGATATCATTGTATCATTGCAGAACTTATATCGTGAGATAGAAATTTTGAGGATACCGTTTACTATATATTGTGTACTTTTGAAGGAGTAAATATCGATCGTTGAATATATGATCGCTTTAATACAACAGTTGAGTTTCGCTGTGTATCGTGTGTATTGAGTAAATCTATCAGTCTTGTTAATAGATAGTACTGATAGAGAATTATTATTCCATTGGTTGTTACACGTAGTTCGAAAACAGTGTTACAGAACTTAATCTGTCTATCGTTTCCGACATTTGTACTACTACTCTCTCGATAGTATTATACTAATTTGCAATTTAAATATTCAAGAACATATGATAAGATACGAATTTTAAACGATTAACCACATATTTCCTTTCATGTTTTTAACAAGAAATAGTTAAGAAATATAAATAGTTAAGAAATAAAAATAGATTTAATTAAGTATATCAAAGTCGAATAAGTACGAATAAAGCAATTTATGTTGAACTTTATAGTTCCAAAAATTTTAAAAAATATACTCGACTTCGACTTTATTTAGTCATTTAAATATGACTAAAATTATTTAATTACTATTTTGATTTTATTCTGAGTTGTTTTTTTTTGCTATTTTTTTGTTGTTGTTGCGAGAATTATTTACTGCGATCTGTGATAAATATTTCCTATCGGATAGTGAATATTTAAACATAAACATTAATATATGCATATTTTATTCTATCTCTCTCTCTCTCAGAAATTGTTTTTATCTTAAAATAATAGGATTATATCACGTCGGGCAACGAAACCTTATATCACTTTTTTATCTCTAATGGGTTTTATTCCATACGGCTATATGAAAATTGAAACGAAATGAAATTTAGAAGTGTACTAAGGGAGGATCGTGAAAGGAGATAATTAAAAAATATCTGCGTATACATATTTCGTAATAATTTCTTTCTTTACATGGATGAGTAAGAAGGCACGTGCGCAAGCTCTTTGCGAGTCGGACATTATTCCAATTTTCGCGAGGTAACGTCGCTTTGTGTACACGCGGACAAAGCGACGTATACTTTTGTTGGTAACGCGGCAATTGAATCACCCGGTGACAAAAGCCACCGGGTATTCCGGCCGCGTAATTTCGTCCCTCGGGCGTGAAAATGAGGGGTTTTTAACCCATTTTACACACCGCGGCTTTAACGAGATCGCCATGTCGCCGTTATTTCGTGGACCATCAAGGCTGGGCGCCACGCTGCATACGAAAAGAAAATGCGCGACGGACTACTCCATTCCTTTCCTCCAGCAACGGAATTTCCACTAGTGATCGTCGTTCCTCGAGTTATACTCCTCGAGTTATATTTCTTACTATAAATCACTTTCGAAATTGATACATTACAATGATTACAAAATAGATACTTGTTTATTATAGATTATATTTTGATATAATCGAGGAAAAATATATTATTTATAACTTATTTTTTATTACTCTCTTAATTGACATGAACGAAATATGCATTTTATAAAATTAGTTAATTTAAGATTTGTAATAATAATAATAATTTTGAATCCTATTATTGAAAATTTTTATTAATTATAATATCTTACAAATTTAAATATGGTATGAAATTGTATAAAAAAGATTTTAAAGTTTTATATACATATAATTAATATATATACTTATCTTAATCTGATATTTTAGTATTTTATTTAGTTTAATTCTAACAGTAATAAAATTACTAATTTTACGCATTGATGCTATTTTAACCGTTGAATCGCTCCAAATCTTCACAAGTTAATTTCTCAGGCAACGCCACGTTTAAAGCTCAACGTGATTGCAATGTCAGCAAGCGACTTGGACGTAGTCAGATTCGTTTCGCGTTTAAATATTTACCGTCCAATCGGGAATCTCTATTAGAGACTAGTAGTAGTAATCCTCGCAACAACAAAAATAGCAACAACAAAATAACCTAGACGAAATGGCAGTATATAGTTCAGTAATTTTAGTCGTATTTGGCCGATTAAACGACACCAAGTGTGTGTTATTTAATGTTGAGCGCGAAGCGAAAGTAATTACGGCTATTCGAAGCGTAAAGTAAGAGAACGTTGTGAAGCTATGTTTGCAAAGCTCCGACAGTTAATTAAACGAATAAGCCACTTGGCTTCAAACATTTCGATAATTGATTAAAATTGCGAATAACACAGCAAAATGTGGCTGGCAAATATGATTTTAGTCTATCGCGTCGCAGAAATCTTGACGCAGTAAGAATTAACATTAAGTTTACCTTTTTTGAAGGATTAGTAAAATGAAAAGCGCGGAAAGTTTGGTTTTTTTTGTAGATGTATGTGATATGAAATATGACTTTTGTACAGATTTTTATAAATCTAAAACATTCTATCAATTTTACATATTTATTATTATTAATATAAGAAAAGTATTATTAATAATATAAGAAAAGTATTAAAATTGGAAAATTTCATAATCTTTCACTGTTAAATCTATAGTGTCAAATTTAAATGTGAGTCACCACTGCTAAATATATTGTTATTTTATACTAAAACGATAATTAAATTTGACACTATTATGTATACTACTATACAGTGTCAAATATTTGTTTTAGTATAAAATAATAATATAATTGAGTAGGAGCAGTGGCGACTCACATTAGATTAAATTTGACACTATAGATTAATTGTGTTGTATCATTTTAATTTCTTTGCAAGGGTTCGTAAAAAAATTACAAAGTCCTCATACTATAGCTTTCATCGCGAAATGATTTATTCATACGTTTCTAAAACTACACGAAGTCTTTTTTCATTTCATCAAAGTTTCCTCTTTTGTTACGAACGTGTATTACCTCATGTTTAGAGCTTTCTGGTTTGTAAATTACTTGACACACTACCGAAAATGTTGGCAGCAAAGCGCGTTTCTCTGATAATAATCTTTTAATTATGGGACACAAGTTCATAGAAAGCAGTTTATAATGCAGATTTATAAAGGTAGATTGATAGAAAGGATATTTAGTAGTGATGAAATTTTGAAACCATCATCATAAACATAGTCTTCGAAAATGAAACTTTGATATTAATCTACATATTTTAAATTAAATTAAAAAAAAAAATATAAAATATTGATTGTATTTATTGTATTTTTGCGTGATATTATTTACAACTTGTGGATATTTTATAACTTTTCCCGAAACATTTTTATGTATTTTTAAGTTCAAAAACTTAACGCGTAAGAAATTTAAATTAATTGTATTATTAATAATTATATTACTACCAATGAAAATTAATAATTGTATATAAAATTTTAATTTATATAACAATATTTATATAACAATATTAATATTGTTCCAAACTTTAAAATAATTATTAATTTAATACCTTTTTTACCCCTTTGATTACAATATTTATTTATTTATAACAAAATTAAAATATTTTAGAGATATCCAATACGTGTTCAAGTTTAAAATTCAAAATTTACATTTTAATAAACTATAAGATATATTTTTTTGATTTTGACTTTGTTTTAAATACTTGTATTAAAATTCACAACTTAAGAAAAAAATATAACAAAAGAAACGTGAAAAATTGACTCTCATGTAATCTCGATAAGGACATTGTTATTTGCCAATCTGACTTTTTGTCACGATCTCGCCGCCTGAAGGTTGAATTTGTCGACATTCAGTGCTCGCGCAGTTTTTCCGCATTTTCCTCGTGAAACGCGCGTCAAGATGCATTAGACGTCGCTACGTCGGATTCTTCGGGAAAGTTTTCGAGCGAGGCGTTTCCGTAGGGAATGCGAGGACGCGTCAACCAAATGAGATACGTCGTCCCCGCGTTTTTCTTTTTAAATTGAGGCAGCTGAGTTAATTTGTATACCGGCATCACGGCACTTTTAATACATATTTCATGAACCGGAAGAGTAGCCCAGTAATAGTACGAAAGGATTATTTCGAATTCAAGCAAAGGATTCTTGATGAGAAATAAATAAATATAGCTGAAAAAAATATTTAAAAAGTCTCAATTTTCAGATTTTTAGAAATTTCAAATCAAAATTTTAAAAACGAATTTAAAAATAAATGGATTTTTGAAGAGTTACAATTTCTAATCTGTAATACTATAAACAATTAAACCCAGGAGATTAAAATAAAAAACTATATATGTAAAATGAGAATGGAAAATTGTATATATTGTATAATGTACTTATAGATCTCTCTCTCTCTCTCTCTCTCTCTCTCTCTNTNTAGACTACGTACCGAACGACACGACGACGGAGTAGGTAG
>NW_012130074.1:2257870-2258675 GCF_000143395.1 Atta cephalotes
CTCTCTCTCTCTCTCTCTCTCTCTCTCTCTCTCTCTCTCTCTCTCTCTCTCTCTCTCTCTTTCTTAATATTTATAAAATTAACTTCTTAAGATTTTGCTTATATATATATATGTACACATTTGTGTATTTACAGATTAAATAAAAGGAAATAATATTTTTTTTAATATTGCAATAATCTAATAATAAATAATGAAATGAGATAAAATAGATTAAGTCTTAAATTTCTGAAACATTTCATGTATTTTCGTATTTTTCTTTGCCAAATATTCATATGGGAAGTGAATTATACGAGCAATATACAGAGAAGAATTACAGACATGAAATGAAATCTCACTAGCACAGCAGATTTAATTAATTCTTAGATTAGTAGGTCAGCTTACGGAAGTAAAATACATGTCTCATTTCACGTCGGCAAAAACTTGTTGTTTGAATGCAACTTCACTTGTTTGGCAACCGCGCAATTTGGCGCATTATATACTGTATAACATATTTTCCATTAGTACGCGCAAATTTATTTTCTTATATAACGAAGAATATGCATTTCGATGTATATTATTGTCAGATTAAAATTTTCCAGTACAGTATATCGTGAATTTATATTTATTATTATTATAATTGAAATATTTCAATGAATGTAACGTTCATATAAAAATGTCAAAAAGAAATAATAAGGAAAAAGAAAATGTAAAAATTCCATTTTCTTCCAATCTTTTTATGAGCTTCAAATATATTAAAGAGAGAGAGAAAAAGAGAGAGAGAGAGAGAGAGAGAGAGAGAGAGAGAGAGAGAGAGAGAGAGAGAGAG
>NW_012130074.1:2258695-2266987 GCF_000143395.1 Atta cephalotes
GAGAGAGAGAGAGAAGAATAAGCAAAAATAAGAGATACGTTTTACATATATGCTCATTTGCAGAGTTAGTGAGTAAAATGTTATTTCGAAGCTTACCGAAATTTTTTGAATAAAAGTTTTACAATATTAAAACTGCTTCGTATAATTACAAGATACCTACTTCCAATGTTATTTTATTGCTAAATTTTTTTTAAAGCACTTTTGCTTATATTACGTGGTTTTAGTAATATTTGATTAAAAGGGATCAGAGAGAAATATTCCAAGTGAAAACGTTTAAAAAAAAATGGATTCTCTTATTTTGAGTTGATCCACGATATACATATATGAAGTCTATAAAAATCAGAGAGGTAGTTGAAATCGTTTTCTACTACGAGAAGAAAAAACTGGATCGTTTGAATAAAAAGATATTTGATGTATGCATCAAGATTATATACGCGGATATCAATTATTCGTGAACGACTTGATTTGCACGACGTAACATAAGTAAAATCGTGTTGTTACATGGTCCGTTGATTCGCACCGATGACGCCGTTGGGAACGATGAAAACTCGCGAGAAAATCGAAGTGCGCAGACTGCCAACACGTCGGTGAAAAGAGCAGAGAGGAAAGTCGGGATAGGAACATCAGCTCGATGCGGCTAACGTTTGTTTACGCGCGGAAGCTTTCGCGACAGAACGAGCTTTTTGCCGTTCGCTAGGTGTACCGAGTGTGAACGTCGGTGTTAAATTTCAAAGAGAAAGGAATTAGTGGGTTACCTCTTTCAGACATACATTATTGCCCTTCATACAACTAATCTTCATTTTTATTTACGCTTCTCTCACTGTAAGTCGATTTATGTAGATACTGAAACCCAAGCTTCAAATCAAATTCTTTTTTTAATTTCACTTATAATTTTCTATGTCCTGAGTGAACTATCTGTCACATACGACCTTTTTGATCGATTAGAAGTCACTTTTTATAGAAATATAAAAAAAATTCATTATTGTTAAAAATTGTTACTTGTCGTACAGTTTTCAGCTTTCAAAACTTTATTCTTCTGACTATTTAAATTATTCTGTTTGAAATTATAAAGTACCCGTAGAATATCTATACTTATAGTTTTAATACTTTTATAAATTATATGAAACTAAAACAAAATTTGTCATTGAGTAGAGTTTTGTAGAATTTTGTAAAATTTTGGGAAATCATATCCTGATATCAATAAAAAAGATGACGGGATAAGTTATAGTACAAACTTGCGACGTAAACGAGGATATAGCGCGTAGTTTCAGTATAATGTTTGAACGGTTAATGTCGTAGACTATACATCACAGAAGCGAAACGACCAATCATGGTTGTAGTTTATACAAGGCGTAGTTTTATAACTCGTAAACCGTTTTTCTTGACTACTTGCCAACCGGTGACTGATAGAAAGACATTTCTATCCTAGAATATTACACAACTCTGATTGCATGAATCGTCTGATTTTTAATTCGTTGTAAAACATTTAACGTTGTATAACAACATTGTTGTAAAGCACATATCAACAAGTATCTACAATTATAAGTAAAAGAACAGCTGAGCATATTTCAATAATTTATTCATAAAGCAGTAATATATGTGTTTTAGAAATGTGGATTTTTTAAATTCGCATTCGAAAAATTGATAAATATTCTTGATGAATATATAAATATAAATATTCTTGATGAATTTATCTTTATATTTTATCTAATATTTTTATAACTTCTATTATATAAGCTATAGGATCAAATTAGTAAAACTAAACTGAATCTTTTGGAATTATTTAGTATTTATTTTATACTTGTTGTATCATTAAAGATAATTTTGTACTATCATTTTAAAAAAAATCTCCTAACTTAATATTAAACTGACGAGATCGTTTCAAAATAAAAGAAAAATTAGAAATTAATAGGATTGAATTTGTACAAAAATAATTTTATATTTTATATTTTATATTTTTCTAAGAAGACTGGCACTGCTAGTTTAATATATTAGACTGACAGGACTTTGAAATAAAAGAAAGAAAACGCAAAAATGAATAAAACTGAATTTATGCTAATTTGTAGTTGAAAATGAGTTAATATTAGATGAGTGTAAAACTTTGTGCTTATTATTCAATAATTTCAGCAACTGCAGAAACTTTTTTTAAAAATGAACAAAATTTAAATTTAAAAGAAGGATTTTAAAGCTTAAAATCCCTACTTTTGAAAAGTCATTATGATTTTTTTAGTTTCTACATTTAGTAATTTTTACATATACAAAATTAAAATTGAACAAAACGGGAATTTTTTCTCACTTTATGAGCACATGTTCAAAAATGAATTTCCAAAAATTTTTGAAATTTTTTCTACAAAATCATTTTTTTTAATGTTTCTAATATTTTTTGTTACTGATTGTGAGTTATCATGGATTAAATATAAAGAACATTTAATGCTCCTAATTCCGTTAAAAATTATCGATCTCAATTCCAAATTTTTAAAGTAGAAATTTTACTTTATCGAATATTAAGTATAATTTATTGTCAATTTGTCAATTTGAGTAAAATATTATTCTGAACTTACATAAAAGTTTCTTTGGAATCGGACATTTTTGCACTCACCTAATATTTTATATTTTTTTTATTAAAATATTAGATGACTTTATTAGTATTTTCTTACAATCTATGTCTTATAATGACTTCAAGAATAAAATATCATTGTGATATTAATCGCAATCAATAGTTTAAAGTCAGTTACGTCTATTAAGCACAGTCATTTCAGCACAATCAAACCCAACCTATACTACATTTTTTTTGCTATTTTTTTGCTAATTTTTTGCTCTATTCTCGATTTTTTGCTCCAGCCGATTCGCTAAAATCTATGGCTGTTTAAGATTAAAATTAGCACAGTCACAAAGAAAAAGCGGCAAATGAAAAATCAAGTACATATTCTTGAAGAGCTATTTTTTGTTAATTTTTTGCTCTGTTCCCGATTTTGTTGCTCACTGTTTAAGAAGAATTCAACCAAGAGTGTGGCTGTGCTAGCTTGTGTACAAGAGTAAAGTAACTTAAAGTAATTAATTGCTAAGCTCATTTTGGTCTTAAAATGTTTGTAGAATTAATTGCTCTAAGAATATCGCAAATCGAAATTTTTCGACTTAAACAGTGAGCAAAAAAATCAGGAATAGAGCAAAAAATCAGGAATAGAGCAAAAAATTAGCAAAAAATAGCCCTTCAAGAATATGTACTTAATATTTCATTTGCTGCTTTTTTTCTTTGTGACTGTGCTAACTTTAGTCTTAAGCTAGCACAGCCATGGATTTTAGTGAATTGGTTAGAGCAAAGAATTAGGTAAAAAAAAAGCAAAAAAATATATGTATGTGATATAGGTCGCGTTTGATTGTACTGAAATGGTTATGCCAGCTTAATAGACGTAAGTCAGTTGATTCTCTTCAAATTCTTTTGAAGAGAAAAAGAAGCTTTATTTTTATTTTGTACTTAATATTACATATTTTCTTTAATTATAACATAATAAAATATCTACTTTTGTATGAGATTGTACCAATGAATGAAAGTATAGCAACGTTATTTTAAGGTTATATTATTTTAAGATTATATGAAGTTAGTACCCCAACTATAGTACTCAAAAGTTCTGATTAGAGTTGCCACTTCCTTTGGACGAGATGAAGAGTTCCCTATGATTTATGATGAAGAGTTCCGCTTAATAATAATTATTTTTAAATAATTTTTAAAAAATGGGATGCTAATTTTACTTAATACTTTTCTTATCGAAAATCGAGATTGAATAGCTTTTGAGTAGTTTAATAGCTTCATTTCGTGAATATCTGGAATTTCTGATACATAAAAAAAATTTCAAAGAATAAAAAAAATTAAATATTTTTGGAAAATTAATTTTTAAATGCAATAGTTCTGATTAGAATTCCTGCTTTTTTTTAACGAAACGAAGAGTTCTTTATAGTTTTTAACGCGAGATTCGCTTAATAATCATTTTTTAATAATTTTTTAAAAATGAGGTATTAACTTCTTATCGAAATTCACAATTGAATAATTTTTTTTGAGTAGCTTAATAACTTTATTTTGTAAATATCTAGAGTTCCTGATGCATAAAATCCAATCAATGAAAAAAGAAAGAAAAATTTTTTGGAAATTTTTTGAAAATCCAACAAATGTCACATATCGCAAAAATTAGTCTTATCGCTTTGAGCTCTAATACTTTTCGACAAAACTCGTCGAGAACTGTTCAGAACTTTAATTAGAACTACTCTCAAAAAATGTTCGATGATCCTTCCTATGTCGCGAAAATTTTTGAGAGTAGTTCCGATTAAAGTTCTAAACAGTTCTCGACGAGTTCTATCAAAAAGTTAAAGTTCATTTAATAAAACGCGTGTATTTTTATCTAATTAAGTATAATGAATTTTTATATTCGAAGCAGATCTTAAATGCTTTAATTATTTAATGTGAATTTAACTACATTATTTTTATTAATTTGTGTACGATGAATTTAATGTGCACTAATGCGCATTAAATGCATTTAATTAAATTCGCTAAGATTACGTTAAGATTGGAAAATTATACGCTAAGATTGAGAAACTTTGAAAAATAACTTATCACGATTACTCGTTATTTACTAAAAAAAGTAATTAATTACTTGTAACGCATCGACGCGTTACTTTATTCGTTACGAGTAAAAATAACTCGTTAACAAATAAATTACTTTTTCAGTAACGAGTGACTTTTTACGTCTGTCTAGCTGGCTTCTCCATTTAACCAAATAAATTCTTAATGAAATCTTAATGAATAAATTATTATTATAATAATTGTAATAATGTGCTATTTATGCACTTTCAAAATCCTTAAACAAAATTTTTGCGCTCATTTCATTTAATTAAAAAAAAAATTTTTGTGGAGGGGCTGACTGACAGTCTTATTCTCAGCTTTCTTCCCCCCCCCCTCTCCCTATACAAAAAATTGATTTGATTTTGCTAAATTGGATTTCTGTTAGCTTAATAGAAGTTCTAATCTGAACAACTCCTACAAATTGCGGAAAGAAATTTGTTTCTAATTTCATTCAACAAAATATAATCTTCATTTAAAAAAATATTTTCTTATTTTTATATATTGATGGATCAATTAATATGGATTCTTATTGATATCTGGATCTAGCAGATTTAAACTTAAAAGTGACAATAATCCCGATACTATTGTAATCCGAAAATGCTCGTATAAATTGATTAGATAGATGATCGCATATATAGTTTATTAATGTCGCATGCCGACTAATTATGGTATTTCGATCTTTGTAATATCTCATGATAAATCTCGTCTATAAATTCTGCAATTTGCCCAATTGATGTATCCATGAGTAATCAATGAACAGGTTAATGAGTTTCTCCATGTAGCAATTGTCAAATGAAATTATATAACAATACGATATAATTTTGTGCAATATCAAAATGCCTCTCCCATACATTCATATCATTTACATATCATTTTTATGTAAAAATGAATAGGCTTATTTGAAGATTTTTGTTTATTTCTCTGCAGAGAAGAAAGAATAAAATGTAAATGTAAATATCTAACGTTTTATGAAATAATGATTAAAATGCACAATGTATATATATATATATACACGCTAACTGCGAAGAGCTGAATAATTCACAAGCATAATAATTTCTATTTAAAAACAATCAAGAATATTTCGAAATTTTGGAAATGCCATTGATGTTTTTCAAATGTTGACTTTTATTTAGTTTTTACGATAAAGAATTGAATGGTTACGCGATTCGCACGAGCAAGCGACAGGAATTTTGGCGCCGCAATGTAGCGCCGTCGCTGCTACCGTCGCGCAACATGCAGTCCACAAAATAAAACCAAAAGTCACATTTAGAATGCAAATAAAATGTTTTTAACGCGAATGCGCGGCGGCGTCGCCGATCAATTATTTCGCGTTGCAGTTTTACTATAAAACGAGCATTGCATCGCGCATATCATCGTTAAAATCCACTATCGTCGCGCGCGTGCATTCCAATCGATCATAAAGATTTCAATTCGCGGATACATTCTCTCAATTACAATTAGCTAACATTTGTAATAACAATACGCCGCGTTTATCAAATTCCTCTCGGCGGTATGTCGAGCTACATCGAAAGATCTTTTTCCTTTTTGAAGGTGTGCACTTCAGTTCTATAGAAAGAAATTTCGCGTCGTGCATGTCGTACATTCATCGACAGTTTTTTCTCTTTTTAATTTTTCTTTTTTCCTCTCAAGTTGTAATGGAATCTTCATTCGACGTCGCAGGTTTTTAATGCCATTAATTTTTCGCGTATGTCGAGTCCATGCGCGAAATTGCTTAACATTTCATAAAGGAACGTCATAAACTTAAGTTACTTGTCTCTGAGTAAAACGAAGTAATCTCGAGTTGCTTGTCTCAAAGTAAAACGCGATGTTATTAATCGTATAATCACATAACTGTATAACTAAATAATTACAAAATTATTTTTAGTCTAAAAATTTTAAAATACTTGATACATTGAAAATTTTTAAGTATCATTTTTTTTACTAAATATCGAGTTTTTATTAAATATTGATTCACGAAATAATATTCAATCATACAAACAATTTTATTTTGGACTAAAAATGGACTTTTTCGGTGTATACACAATTATATTCGGTAAAAATGATAAAATTGAAAAACAAATATTAATTTAAAAATAGTCAATAATGCGAATAAAATTAGATTTATAATTACATTCGCACTAATGTCTACGTTTTATTTGATTTTTCAATTTTTTTTTATATATAAATAGAAAACATACAGCTGCAACACTAGATGTTTCAAACGGGAGTATATATTTAAAATTATAATATAATAACGTAGACGTTTCGATCAAGATTTGACCATCATCAGTACATAATCAGTACAATATCAAGATATTAAATAAAGAAATACATAAAATTAAACGATGAAAGCTAGTCAAAAAAGTAAAACAATTTTACAATCGCTATGGTACGAGTTAACAGAGTAAGTTGAAGTTCAGAAGTTGAAGTTGAACAATATTCAATCGCTTATGAAGTATTTTCTATTACGTTTAGGTATTCCTTATTACAAGAAGCAAAGTGCGACTTCGTATGAAAAATACGGAATTTCCAGATTCTATTTAAATTAAGAAAGAAAATATATTTTTCAATAATATTACTTTACAATACATTATTATTCGTGAGAATCAATTAAGTTTCATAGTAATAATTGCTTATCACGTATTGTGATGTAAATCCTCGTAAGTATAATTCAGAATTAATAGTATAAATTAAAGAAACAAAAATTGGAATCTTAGATAAGAATTATTGCTAACAAAAATGTAATGGCCCGTAGTGACGTCTTTATATATTGTGAAAGGAAAAGGAGAGGAAATGAGAGTGGAGAGAGTTATTCTATTGGTAAGTAGAGAAGCTTTTTTCAATAATTGGTAGATAGATTTCAGGAAAGCGTTTTGTGTCACTCTGTTTGTTTAAACCCATTTCTTATCTTTTGATGTGTATCATCTCGGAGACCATCCTTTTATAATAAGATTGTTCGGAGTCAAGAATGATAATAGTATTATTCCAATCAATTATATGATCATGATATAATTTGTGACGAGAGACACAGACAAAGTATTCATTGATTTTTTTGAAATCATGTTCTTTTAAACGCGTCTTCAGTTTCCTTCTTGTCTGTTCTACGTATGTTATGTACTGATGATGATCAAATCTTGACCGAAATGTCTACGTAATTATATTATAATTTTAAATATATGACTTCCGTTTAAAACATCTAATAGCTGTATGCTCCCTATTATTTATATTTTGTATTTTTAAGCCACCTTCAAACAGTTTAAATCTTTTTTTATATATTTTTTTAAATACTTGAATATCTCCATATATTATTATTATATACTGTAGTATGTAATTCTTTGTTAACACGTTATTTAATAAGAGATATAAGTTTAATTTGTTTATCAGATGATAATTAATGAATAAATTATCCATTTTAGAGCTGTTACAATTTGTTTGAAGATTCTTTAGACACATCGCAATAGTAGAAATATAGTTAAATAAGCCGACTCACTCACGTCCACAAAAGAATCTTCTTTCTTCGAAAATGCGTCGCACAAAAGAGTTTCGTCAAGTGATTGCAGGTGCATTCGTGTTCTACTTCCTTTGATCTTTCATATCTCCTTGGTGCAGCCGCTACGGCATCCGTTTCGTGGTCTATTGAAATCCGATCGATTTTAAAGACCATCTCTCTCTCTCTC
>NW_012130074.1:2267007-2268543 GCF_000143395.1 Atta cephalotes
CTATACTCCTTCGGTTGTCGACGCCGCCGTACCGGCGACTCCGTTTCGTTCGGTTCGTTATTAGTAAATACCGTACTACGTATTTAAGTAACTACTCTCTCTCTCTCTCTCTCTCTCTCTCTCTCTCTCTCTCTCTCTCTCTCAATTAGCAAACTTGCAACAATGAAGTAACTTTAAAAGATTTTTCTTGGTGCAATAATTCAATCTCGAAAAGATTTTAAACATCGTTTTTTTTTTAAGCATAGCGCGGAGATAATGATTCAATCACACATGACTGAAAATCGAGATGTAAATTTATTTCATTTTTTTATTTCGTTTTTTTATAATAGACTGTGCAAAATAGTAGGTTACGAGAGGTTTTTCCGCGCATTTTCAAGGATAAAATTTGAAGTTACCTCCGTTTCTTTATTAGAAGAGATTAATTTTAGAGCATAGTACGGGAAGGGATAAGTACTAGTCGGAAATGGAATTGGGCTTTATCTAGAAATACAGCGAGTATTATTTTATGACGTAGTAATGTTCAGCGCAGCGTTTCGCGCGAAATTGATTTTCATTAATGGTATAAATGCCAACGTCAAAGCCCGATACATCATGCCACAAAATGATACCAGGAAATTGTTGATGATTGACAATTAAAACTTTCTGCCTCATTAACTGGTAATGACAGGTACTAATGACTTGAATATCGAGACAACTTTCCTGTAACAAAAATTTAATGCGAAAATGTACGGATTAATATAAATATAAAATATTAAAATTAATGTTTAAATGATTTGTGTATATCTTTAGTATTACAGAGAGATTTGCCTATTCAATTCTTTTTAAATCAATTCAATTCTTTCAATTAAAATTTGCAGTTATTCATATAAATTTCAACAAATAATTTTACAATTAAATATGAAAATACACTGATAATAAATATCTTTTCAATCATAATAGTATCATAAGGAATAATTTCGGTATTTTGGAATGCGGACAATGTCGTTTAATGCAATTTACGACCCCTTTCTTCGAGTTCGACCTCTACATTAACCCTTGGACGCCGGACATACTTGCCATAGTTCGCAAATGGCAGAAACGGGTCAGATGTGACCCAATATGTCCGACAAGTTATCATTTCGGTTTTATAATTGAATTCCCGATCCTCTTGCCAGTTAGAATTTTCTTGCTATAACAAAATGCTGCTCGCAAACGTAAAGAACAGAGAGTTATTTCTTTTTTTAATTACTTATTTATTAAAAAAAATGTTTTAATATGTTATACCATGTATATAAAAATAATATTTTAATATTTTATGAAAAGAATTCTTTTACAAGGAAAATAATTGTTAGGAAAAGAACGAAAACTTTGTTAAAATTGTCCAATGAAAATAATAATTTAATAAGTATGTAATATTAAGAGAAGTATCTTTTTTGCAATAAAAATATATTGTATACAGGAAGAGATAGAGACAGAGAGAGAGAGAGAGAGAGAGAGAGAGAGAGAGAGAGAGAGAAGAGAGAGAGAGAGAGAGAGGAGGAAGGAAGAGAGAGAGAG
>NW_012130074.1:2269805-2273134 GCF_000143395.1 Atta cephalotes
GAGAGAGAGAGAGAGAGAAGGGGAAGGAAAAGAAGGAGAGAGGAAGAGAGATGATGACATTTTGTTAAAATTATTTATCAAATTTTTGTTTTTAGTAATTGATTCGTAATGCAATTAATGTTTGTTATAATATATTAATTCTTCATAAGTGGGATATATTTATGATATTTATCCTTGCACGCTTCGTATTTGTACCAATTCTGTGTTCGAAAATCATTGTATTTTAAAACGAAATTATATTGCAATCGCAACTTTTAACAGTTTTTTAATTTCTCTTTTTAACAGCGCAATGCGTAATTATATATTTTATCATTACAAAATATCTGATTTTAAATATTTTATCTATAAAATGCGGACTTAAGAAGAATGGATCTAATTGTTACAGACCAAAGAAAAATTCCGATAAAGCGTCGATATTTCACCGAAGATTCTTTGCTCTCAAAAATATTACTTCGTCTTAAGCCCAACCTCGCAATTAGCCGCGGTTCCCAGCAACAATAGAGTGCGTTTATTGGATTCCTTTCGAGCGCAATCATTCGGTCTCAAAAAGATTTCAAGCCCGGCTTCCTTCCTGCGAACATTCCAAAGAATCGAAAGAACTATTGCGGGGCAGAAGAGACGGTAGGAAGAAAGAGGATAAGGTTTATCGGTTCAACGATAGGAAAGTTTAATTAACTAATTAAATATATATATATATAGATGTACAAAAGAAACAATGTTTTATTTCAGAAAGATAGTTAGAAAAAAGATATTGTATGTATTAGCAGTAAAAAAAAGTACTGATTAGAAATTAGATTGTACAAATACATGGACAAAATTCAAGCGGAAAAGAAATGTAACAACTCGATCGCTGATAAAATTATTGTTTGACAAAGTGCAAATCGAAGATGTTCGTTCTCGTGGGGTTGTACATCCGACTCTTGTTGAAACCGAATCTCATGGGCGTCTAATTTAGTCGGAGCCCAGCATTTTCCGCTCTGTATAAGGATTTTCTTCCGACGCCCGCGATGCCAGCCAGCGTCGCGCTGGATTATTGTGCGGACGGAACGAGTATTGCACTGCAAATGACAATTTGTTAGAGTTCTCTGGGGCTTCCGTTCCTCGTCTCTCTCTGTCTCTCTCTCTCTCTCTCTTTTTCCCTCTGCCTCTCCTCCTCTCCCTCTCTTCTTCCCTCCCTCCCCCTCTCTCTATCTCTTTTTCTCCCTTTACCGCACCGAGATCCAGCATACGCGCTACTACCACCGTCAGCCACCACATAACCCTCACCCCCGGTGGTACTGGAAATATTTCAGGAACAGCACTCGGCTCTTGGCACCGTACGTTTCGCGAAAAGAGGAAAATCGCGGAATGGTACATACAACTGCCGGCGTTGGAATTGCATTCTTTTGTCTCGTTTCTACATATAGAATCGCCGCGTGAAAGATTTGGTAGGTGAATGGGGAGATTGTAAGTCGAAGGCAAGGAGGAAAGACAAAGACACAACGGTTGGGGCATAAGGCATTAACATAGTGTGAGGCAATATGATAAGGGCGTATTTTAAGCTTCGATGAACATCACTTTTTCTTGTACCATTGTTCCGCCTTGTACCATCCGTATATACAGCATATTCCTCCTTGAGCCTCAATATCGCCGGGTGCAATTGATCGTGAGCCATTTTATATGTTGGGGCGGTAAAAATGTCGCGTTTCCTTTTTTTCTTCTCCTTTCCTCCCTGCACGAGTAAGCCGTCGCTACTTTATTCGGCTGCAGCAAAGCGATTTTTCGTGTTGAGAATGGGGTTACAACTTATTACAAGTCGATCTAACGTACACTGCTTGCATTCGCGACTCAGCGAAACGAGCATCCATTCTATGACTTCATCTTTTACAATTTTTTAAAGTAGCAACTTCTACTTTCCAATAATTTATATTACAATATAATGAGTAGTTTATATCAGAGTTGGAAACGTTACTTTATAAAAATAACATGTTACGGTTCTTGTTGATTATTTAGAAAGATTCGTTACTTTTTTCATTATTTTTTTGTAATATTAAAATAAGAACTTAAAATTCTAAGCTATACTCTTAAGCCGTTCCTTGTATTAAATTTATCTAATAAATTTTTGATAATTCTTTATATATTAATATTTATGTTTTTTAATACTTATCTTTAAGAAAATAAATTGTAATTTAAAAATAAATCTTTAAGAAATTAAATTGTAATTTATAAATGCAGATTTTATTAAAAATTTGTATTAGAAATTTTTGAACATTATTCTTATTATGAATGCATTCCATTATTCGCTGGAAATATATAGTTAACATATACATATACTACAGATTTTCAATATTGATGACTATTAAAATGTAGCCTAAGATATGATACCAAATTTTTTATATTTAAATTTTTATTATAAATATTTCTAATTAATTATATAAAAACAATGATCTATTGAATGGTTATGAAAATAATAAGGATTTGCAGTAACGAATTCAGGTTATTTTTCATTATTTTAGAGACTCTAATCTCTCAATGTCGCGACACGAGAACTAGACACTCTACAGTTAAAGACTGATTTCTCTTTCTTTGCTTTCTAGTTTTATTGAAATCACACGAGAGAAAGAGAGAGAGGGAAACATATATGGTATCTTTCTCTAACGTTCATACGTATCTAACTTAAACTTTAATTCATGGGAATGAAACACTGTGAAACACGTGTTAAATCTAGAATTACTAAAAAAATGGTTGGCTGTAACCCCCTTTTGTAACTAGTTCAACAGCCAAAGGCTATATAATTAAAATGTTTCCCATAGACAGTGAATATCGCTTTATAGGCAAAAAATGTTGGGAGAATAAATTGGAATAAATTGGCCAAAAGACAGTTCATTTCTCTGCGAGGTTAAGTAACATTTGTATAAGTTTATTATAATTTAGTAAACTCTATAGTTTTATCTGATGTTCTAAAATAATTTGATGAAGGATTATTATCTTTATAACTATTTAATAGATCTTCAGATGTTCAGAACTATTTCATAGAACATTATTTTTAATTGGTTAGGAAAATTTTACAATAAAATTTTAAAATATAAAATATAAAACAAAATTTTAGCTTAATGATTATTACCGAAGAAAAGCAACGAAAATAATAACAGTATTACAGGTAACGCGTTAGTTTCCAATCTTTTTATATACATATATATGTATATTTTATATTATTATACTCTTTCCTTATTCTCTCTCTCTCTCTCTCTCTCTCTCTCTCTCTCTTCTTACTTCGTTACGTTACGTTACGTATATTATATATATATATATATATATATACTAGTACGTATACGTACTACGTACTACTA
>NW_012130074.1:2275743-2289133 GCF_000143395.1 Atta cephalotes
GCACACACACACACATGACATAGATACAAACGTAACTTTTTGACGTTAAATGAATAAATAAAATGAATAAATTTTTTATTGAATAAATAAAATGAATTACATTAATTTTTTTTTTCACTTATTCGGCGATTGAATAACAAAAGTTCGATATCATCGCAAAGAAAAATTTTTTTTATATTTATTATATTCTTATCTGCATGATTTGTTTAACTACTTTTTATCTTGTTCATCTAATTCTGTGATAAGATTTTCAAAAAATTGAAGATGACAGTGTAAAAATGGATTTTTAGTGACATATTAATTGCGGATATTCTCTAAAGCAGTCATATATCATCCACTAATATATGGCAGTTTTCAGAATTAGAGCGAACAATTTATATTGCCAAAAATAGTATATTTTCTTTTATTTAGCTGTATTTAGTACCGAAATTTTTCGCATAAATAAAATCTCTTCTTGCTGATTTATGATTTCTGTCGATTGTCGAATTTTAGAAGACATTAATGTAATTCATTTAATTTGTTTAATAAAAGATTTATTTGAAAAAAGTTGATTTGTATCTATGTGCATATATATGCGCGCGTGTGCGTATGTGTTTGTGATCATATTTGGCGTCTGAGAACCTTAAAAATCTCGCTAGATTGTACACTCAAAATTCACTTTACCAACGTCCTATTCTTACAAGATACAACTTCGCTAAATCCCTTGGGGAAATAATAGAGAACCGTATCTTCCAACATAACCAAACTCACATGACCTTTGGAAATTTTTAAAAATTGCAATCGAGTACATAAGGTAATGCGCGAATATTCTACAATTTTCAGTTCAAACAAATTGCATGCCGATTATTTGTCAGTCTTGACAAACATATTATATTTACAGTGCTTTAAGAATGTTTATTAGCATCAATAATACTAAATTATTAGCCAATTTAATAATAATTTAATTTTGTGATTACGTATTCCAGCTTTCAAACTACGTTTCAAGGCTGATAAGTAATCAGCGAGCAGTTTGTTTAAATTAGAAATTGTTGAAATTTGTTGTTACTAAGATTTGTCTTGATTCAATATGCACTGTTAAATCTATAGTATCAAATTTAATCTAATGTGAGTCGCTCTGCTCTTACTAAATATATCATTATTTTTTACCAAAACGATAATTAATTTTCACATTATATCATGATAATTTGACACTGTATATGTAGTATCAAATATGATCATTGTTTTAGTATAAAATAACGATTGAGTAGGAGCAGTAGTGTCTCTCAAGTCAAATTTGACACTACAGATTTAACTTGTGATCTTTTTCATTTATTTGATATTTTTAATAATTAGTTACCTACATCTCTTGTCATTGCAGCGAAATTTGAGATCCATTTATCTCCGAATTCGAGAATTCGTTGTCATTATTTATTCAAAATAAGAAAGTAATGTATTTTCAAGCAAAATCAAGTTTTGCTAGTAAATTAGGAACCACAGTATCTAGCGTATTAATAAGCCCGAGTTAGTATACGAGAGTACATGATCTTACGTACGAGTTATGTACACAAGCGCATTCGTGTATCCGTAATCGTGTGAGTGCATATCCGGTACAGGATGCGGAGTACATAAAGAGCAAAGGCATACTAATACATAGTATCTTAGAGAAGGGAGTCGCTGAGCTGCACATACGAGCGAGCTGACCCCTTGTTGCAAACCGCGATTCCCGTTTCACCCTTCGACCTGTGCACGCGCGCTAAGGTGTAATAATCTAAAAGGCCTTTCGCAGTACGTTACCCTTGTAGATAGGAACGAATCGGCGAACCTCAAGAATTTTATTCCGCCCTCACCCTTTGATTGCACCATTTTCTAAAGATTAATATCCTCGTGAGTCTGTGGGTTCATAAATGTCGCGCTCGATCGCGATTCTGGATGAGATAACAATTCTGATGATAAAATGAAGGTCCTAAAATTGTTAGAAAATTGTTCTTCTTTTAGAGAAGGGGCATTTATTAGAAATCTAATTATTGTAGAATTTATAATTGCAAACGATTGAGAAATATTGATGTTAAAATTGTAAATTAAATACTAGATTTCAAATTCAGTTTTAAATTTAGTAAAATTATATTTTTCAGGATTTTTACATCTCTTTTTTTATTATATTTCTTTTTTTCTGTTTTGTATATCAAACAAATTGCTATTTCGTTATGGTATCTCATTTAGATAACTGTGCGTTCAACTTGAATTTTTGCTGATAGAAATGAGAACACAATTTTTATATATTAGTTAGTGAGTTAAAGAATAGCCTTTAAGAGCCAACACAAGTTGTAAGTATATAAATACATATACTTGATTAAAATAGATAAATATACATACGTTTCCTATTTTAGATCTTCAGTATAAGCTTAATATTCGCAGGAAAATAACATAATCGTAAAATTTGTCAAGAATATAAAAGAGTTAATATTTATTAACTTTTACAATACAAGGTATATAATTTACATATATAAAAAAAAAACAGAAATGTACTGTATGGACTGAATTTACAAATTTCATCTCTAGATCTGCTGTATTTGAATATTTTCACGGACGCTTTTTCATGACGCTTCCCTCTCTTCGTTCTATCTTTGTTTATCGATTTGACTTATATACTCCGCGATTATTACGCCTATAATGTTCTCACTATTAGCATCATCTATATATTAGATATCAGCGTTCTCATAATTAAATTATAATTCATCCTTATTCTTGCAGTTTATAATATTATTAATAATTTGTATTTCTTTTTAATCAATTTATTGTTTCTGACAGTTTGACGATCATGTACGCACAGATATTATTATCGACCTCGTTATTCATATAAGTACATTTTGTTACAACTCATTTTACAACATCAGCAACATTTTATATTGTATCTATTTTATTTAGTTTTCTGGCATTTAATAAATAACAAGATATGAATCGATGGACTAGTCAATGTATGACCGTATTAACGCTTTTATATTCTTGAATTTTACGATTTTCCTATTAAGTTTGTACTGAAAAAGATCTAAGATAGAATCGAAACGTATATATTTATCTATTTTAATAAAATATATTTACACTCACAACCTGCGATGGCTCTTAAAGGCTTTTTTTTAACTCATTATTCATTAGAGATTAGATTTATTCATTAGAGACTAATCTGAATTGTTCGTTTATAAATGTATATTGTTACATTAACGTTAAGCTTTTTTACTTAAATCAAATTATAAATTATATTTCATAATTTATCAAGTGAATCTAACTAAAAAAGATATTAGTACTTTTAATGTTTATTTATTTTTAAAATCAATAGATCGATTCTCTATGAGCAGTATTGTAAATTTCAACCAACGAATCGATCTACCGTTTTGTATCTCATCGCCAATTAGCAATGTTCCAACGAGCACCTACAATTTCGTGAATAAATGGTGTGAACGCAACATTCTCTGAGAAATTACAGAGTTTTTCTAATCACATATTCTTTCGGTATTGATGTATATATTACAAATCGCATTCTTTGTAAAATATAAGTTACTTATGTTGATATTCATTATTTTAAAAAATTACCTTCAAAGATTTATGTGAGTCTATTCTAAGCAGAATAGCAAGGGTCATAACTTCTCATATAAGATAACTTGTAAGAACTTATATGTAATTTTATATGTATAATCATTCGAAAATATTTATGATTTTTTGTAAATCTTATGGCTAGCAAGAATTTGTAAAGATATTGTATAAAATTATAAACGTTTAATTTAATTTAATTTAATTTAATTTAGTTTATTGCAAAGCTACATGAAAGACTACATGTTAACAGAGCAATATAAAGTATGATACAATAGAGTTATAGTTAACTTAAACATAAATACAATAGACAATAGTAGCTTGCAAATGGTCAGGCGTCAGCAAAATTGCTGTTACAAAGCCTACCTTACAAGGTAACAAAATCAGAATAAGACAACAATGCAATAAGAAGTAAATTTCAGTCATAAGTTCTTACAAGTCTTGTATACGAGAACAAGTTACAATCCTTACTATTCTGCTTAGAATAGACTCATAAATCTTTGAAAGTATATTTTTTAAAATAATATAATGAATATCAACGTAAATAACTTATATTTTATAAAGAATGCGATTTGTATAATATACATCCGGAAGAATATGTGATTAGAAAAACTCTGTAATTTCTGAGAGAATATTTCGTTCACACCATTTATTCACGAAATTGTGTTCATTGGTGTAATTTTGCTAACTGGCGATGAGATACAAAACGATAAATCGATTCGTTGGTTGAAATTTGAATGCGCTTTGTAGATGCTTGTTGCCGGTCCTTTGTGCGGTTCGCTGTCGTATAACTTCACTGCGCAAATAATTATTACGTATCTCAATCGTTGCAACATACTGGACAAACGCGAAACCTCAACACGTACGCTGAAATAAAATTTTGATGGCCATAAATTACATCCTGTGACAAAAGATAATGATGTCGATCGCATTTGTGTACGTTTAATTCTTTAATTAACTGTTGCAAACGCGACTCTTTATGTGTTGATAAAATCAAACATGCCTATGAATTGGAACAACAAGTATTAAATATTTCTAAAAATCTATATATGGATGTAACGAATGAAGAAAAAAATGAAGTTTTTAGTTAACACATATTTCAAATTTTTTTCAAAGAGACATCAAAATATCTCACATTTCATTTTTCGATATATTTTTTGTTTTACCATTAAGTAAATTTCGACAATGGAATTTTGTTTAATAATTCCAATACGAAAAAAGATATATAATTTGACGCTATGCAACTGCTTATTCGTGCACGTCAGCTTGCTATTTGGTGAATCGAAATACGATCTAGATTAAATTTTATCGTAAATGACATTTTTTTGCTGTTGTCGACAACATTTCGTTGCAGCAATAGCGAATGTAAAAGAAAAATAAATCGAACAAATAAATGGTGTTTCACATTTGGATTTGAGAATGAAAGCCATTTAAATACTATTTGATATTAAAAATGTATTATAAGCAAATTTTTCTATTTTTATCTTTTTTTATTTATCTATTCCTTGAATAATGAATATCACTAACAGACTTATACTTTTGTTGTATCGCGTTTATATTTTATTATATATTGTGCGGTTAATATTATAAATATTTAAATTAAATATTATAAATAATATTTATTTATTTATATTTTGACACTCATATCAGAGTGTACTTTGATGATTCTTTTATTATAATTTTTGTAAGATTATTATATCACTTTATTTTATTAAAGAAATTAAAGATACTGTTCCATTTGCATAGTTAGCTACTATAGATCATGGCTGCAAACATATACTTATTACGTGACTGGTTTTTGCAGTCAGAAGTTAAAGCGATAAATTTATTATCCTATTTTCACTGAATATCATATTTAGACGTCTGACGTTATACATTATTAAGTTATGTATGTTTAATTTATTAACTTGAATTTGTGTAAGTATGTATACATATAAAGCGTAGGAGGTTAAATTAATAAATTAAATATATATATATATATTTTATATCCAAATGTTTTAATCATTCTAGAGAATTTATCTGCAGAAATTAATTACCTAACATTAAAATGATTGACGATTTAATTAAAAAAAATTTTGACTTGTCATTTTAATGAGTACCTATTGTAAAGAATCTAACTTTTTAATATACTTTTTAATAAAGTCATAATCTTAATTTACTAGTAATTACAAAATATTAAATTAATTTCTTCGATTTCTATTATGAAAAAGTTACGAGCATATTCATTTTAATGGTTTAATATTAAATCAATAAACTGTATCATTTATATCATTTGCCTATCAAACAGAATTTTTTAATTTAGTCTTCGTTAAGCGGATGCAACAATTACGTGAAAAAATTGTTATTCGTGGCCAAATGAATCGAGGATGTTATCGAAAACAATTTCTTTTGCTTGGCGAATATCAGTATAACGAGCGCTTATGGCTTGGCCGCCATTACGGAGATTGAATGCAACAACATCCCAGATTTAATTTGAGCGAGCACGAACTTTCACCGAGCACTGCAGATCTTTCTTCCGCGAAATTGAAAAGTCAGCCAACCAATGCGGTTCGGAACTTTGGCGGATTCGGCGGTTCTCTAATTATAGTGGTCGTTAGTCTCAGCGAATCGGACGTTGATTTCATTTCTAACTTTTGTCACCGTACTTTTTCGTATCTGACCTTATCTCCAGCCGTCCTTCAATCTTTCTCACTATGTCTTCATTTCAACTCCTCGAGTCTTTGCAATTCTCGTGCCAGCACGTACAAACCATATTTTTTTATCTCCCAAGAATTTCTTGTAAACGATTACAAAGATTAAATTCTAAAATCCTTGCTAGGTACACAATTTTTAAATGAAGAAATATTCTTTGTGAGCTCTCAATTGCTAATAAATTAAAATATTTTCTTAAAGAGTAATGATTGTTAGTGAACAATATGTCAACAATATGTTTTTCATTAGAAATGTTCAAAAATATTTGAAACAAATATTTTATACAAAATATAGTTTTTGGCAAAAGGAAAGTTTATTAACTATATTTATTACAAAAATCTTAAACATTACGGAAAAAAATATACATGTAATAATTTTATCGGTAAATTATGCTTAGAAATCAAACTTGAGCAAATATAAAGAATGAAATAAGAAATATATTACTAAATATTTTAATTGATTTGGATGCGTTTATAATTAAATAATCTAAATTTTTGAACATGTTGTATTCGTTGAAAAGAAAGCATTGTTTAAAATTACAATGAGAGAAAAATTGTTTGGTATTTGTAACTATAATTACATATTACTATAATTATAATTGTGATTATTTTAGTATTATTAATAATAACTATATATTGTATATATATATATATATATATATACAGTTCTATCAACCAAAATATATAATGTGCAACAGAAAATGATTATAATTATAGTTATTATAACCATAAAAATGGAATTGAAAATATTATAAAAAATGATTTAAAGGACTAAATAGTTATTTGAATCATTTTTTATGATAATTTCAACTATTTTTATGGTTATAATAATAATTATAATTGTATTCATTTTCAATTGTCTACCTATTGATTGATAAAATTATACATATAATTATTATTACTGATATTATAGCCATAATTATAATTATAATAATATATAATTATAGAGTTTCAAATACCAAACAGTTTTTCTTTTAGTGTGAAAGAACATTTCATGATAAAGATAGAAAAAATAATATGTGAAATAATATCATACGTTCTTTTAATTGATTTGCACAATTATAATTGATCTAAATATATAATTTAATCAATAGAATATGACAGACAAATAAACTCTAATAATTTCAAGAAAAAGAGGAATAAAATAAAAATAAAAATAAAAATGAAAAAATATATAAATTAGTATTGGCTATTACTTTAATTATCGAAATAAATCATCCGATTATAAATTAAACAATTGTTAGAAATATAATTTAGTCGATAAAATATGATAACAGAATAATATTAAAATAAATATTATCCAAAGATAAAATAAGAAACAATATTACTCGCGTTATTTCAATTATAAAACATTGTAATCACAATTATAGATTAAATTTTTGAACATTTTTTATTGATAACAGGAATAATAACTTCCACTAACAGGAAAGCATTCATTAATACGCGTAAGTAATTACCGTGAAATGATGTTTTAAACTAAAAAAAAAAAAAGAAGATTTATTTGTTCAATACGGCACTCTCATTCTATTGGCGGGCGCGTCACATTCGACACTCGATAAATTCACATTTAATTTAAATATAGATTGAAGTAATTTCCAGCGGTCGTCGCGGTTGGCAGCGTATCGACGTTGTCGAAAGGACATTTTTCGATAGTAAATGCGCGCGCGACCGGATAGCAACGAACCAGGCAAGTTGGAATTCGATGTTCTCGTACGGCAAGTTTCGGCAACGAGTTAAATACAGTTTCGCGATAGTTTACCGTACGCCACCGCTGCCGCTGGCTGTGCGTTCGCGTTCGCGATGCACCGCTGCTATGCATGCAACGTGCAATGCATCGTGGCGTCCTCGTGGCGCGAGTAAGCCAAAAACTTCCATCGCCTAAAGATTTCCAGGGGGAGGCCTCCGAACTTTATCCTTCAAGCGCCTCCGTATCTCGATTCTACGAGTAGTGTTACCTTGGCACGCGTGTGCTTCCTCTCTGGTTTCATGATCAGCTACAAGAGTTATTTTGATACCTTCTTTTAGTCGTTTCCTTGAAAATCATATTAATGTCCCCTGCGAGCAGACATGTCAGGAAAACCAAAACTAAAAATCCGATATACGTTACGTTCTTATTTTAGATTAAACACACTGCAAATTGAAAGTTATTATATGTACAAAAATTATTTGCTAGAAAATGTGTAGAATTTTAAATATGCAGACAGTTAATAAATAATAAAGTTAATATAAATGATGCTCGACAAAAATTTTTTTACTTTTTCTTTCCAAAGTGCCATACATAGTATATTTCCGCCCTGAAGATTTTTCCGCCCTGAAAGTGACATTAATAACTGAATTTGAGTCCATGTCAGGATTGAGGTGAATAGATAAAAAATGATCGACCTTGATTGTAAATAAATTCAACATATAAGTAAAAATACAATTCAAGAGCTTTTAAATAAATTTTAAATCATTACCGTACGACTTATTTTTACCGAGTTATGTTACATGAATTTTAGATTTTCTAATTATTACACAGTTCAACAAAAAATCACTTTTTTTCAGTTCAAATTATACATACCCTGAAGATATTTCCGCTGAATAGAATGCCGTCGATAAAAATTATATAGTACATCAGAATTTTTTAATAAATTGGAGTGTAATAATAAATTTAGATAGTTTTTGGTTCATTTTACTCTAATTTATTAAAAATTCTGATCTGCGCGTTACGCAAATTCTGACGATAGCATTGCGTTCGACGCACAAAGAATCTTTGAAGTATGTATTATGAAAGAAAAAAAAGATAAGCTAACTAGACAATTTGGACATCCTAAGCTATGAGAATTTTTTTAATTTTTTGCTGAGGTTTCTCTCAAAATTGAAAATCAATGATCAAAAGCGAGAACATTTCTGAACATTTAAAAAAATGAGTCATATTCATATACATATTTATATACATAGATGTAGTAAAGATTAAAAAAAAAGCGGTATTTAGCAAAATTTGTACTCAATGTGAATCACATATATAACTTTTTCTTTTAATACGTAAATATTAAAAACATGGAAAGTAAAATGATTCAACATTATTTTATAAGTTTATAATTTTATATTTATTGCATAAACATATTGATATATACATATTTAATAAAAAAGCTATTTAGCTACTTAAACATTATCTGTGCCTTAAACAATTGTTAACTTCTTCTTTCTTCTATGCTACTCGCAGTTCGGAAAAGTAAAAGGCTCTTTAGTCTCTCATTTTTAGTTAATCCCACACAATTTTTATGATATTTGTTATATATGTCACATTTACGCATGTACTCGAACATGGCCCACATTGGTATCTATCACTATACAAAGAGTTTCTTTTCTTTAATTATAAACAAAACGTTATGACAAAAGTATAAACTAAATATAGTGTTGTAAAGTATAAATACAGAGCTACAATAACATGAACTATAGAAATTAATAACCACGTTTTCATAATTATAGAAAATTACTTACTTAGACAATTATTCACTTACGGAATATTACATCACGACCACGACGTCAGTTTTTCTATTTTTACACAAACAGAATGAATAAAATGATTTACGGATCAATGCAATCGAATCGTATGAATCTCCTACTCAAATTATTATTGTTTTAACAAATTATCATTTGTTAAATTAATTATATAATTACATACAAACAGCGAATGGGAAACAGCCTCAGGCCGTCCAAATTGGACTCAGATATCTTTTGTTGAATTGAATTCTACAAAAAATCTAAAATTCAAACAGTTGTAAAGTTGAAGAAAATAAATCGTACAAATATAAAGTAAAATTCATTTAAAAGCTCTTAAATTATAATTTTATATACAGGGTGTTTCAGAAATATTGGATTGTCCGAAAAGTTCGTGCCGACTAACCTATATAATTTAATAAATGTATACTAAAATTTAAAATTTTCTGCGTTTCAATTTTCCTTCAACATCGGCACGAACTTTCCAGACAACTCAATAGTTGGCCAAACTCTAAGAGAACATTCCACTCATTGCAAAAATGAAAAAAAGTCATAAACATGGGTTTGGAAACGCTTCCTTTCCAAGTTATAAACATTTCTTATTTAAATTGTAATTGTATTTACATCGAATGCCTCGTTCCGACATTTCATGAATTGTACTTCTATTCACTTTCTAAAATAAACAAAGAGTCATTAGATAGCCTATATGAAATTGGAATCAGTCTTTATTTAAGAATGAAAATAGTATTTATCAACATGGTAGCTTATTCTAATATCGAATTGAAAGATATCCACATAAATGGGCGAGCTAATACAAACTGCAAAGAAACTCAATGTCTCTATGAACAAATCTTTCCTAAAAGACGATGCCCTGTTAAAAATACCTTCAGTCCATCAACTTAGGGAAACAGGATCTTTCTTACCCAATATATAATAATAAGTTAATCGAGGACGAAGCAGAATCATTCATCACGAATAAGTTTTGCTCAATGATATTTGCAACAGTATACTTTTCCAAATTTGGAAGTGTCGATACTTTTCACAAATGAAGCGAATTTTTCGCAGGATGCTTTACCAAATTATTGTAATAATCATCTATGATCATAAAAAATTCGCATGATATTATTGAATCTCATCAGCATAAATTTTTATGCAATGTGTGGGCTAGTATTATTGAAGATTTCCTTTTTAGACCGATTTTTCTCCCATCTATACTTAATGGTAATAACTATAGACAATTTTTGGAAACGCAACTTCCTCTAATATTAGACATTCCACTACAAATACGCAATCAAATGTGATTTATGCATGATGGAGCTCCAGCACTGCTCGAGAATTCCTGAATAATAATTACATCAATAGATTACATCAATGGATTGGTAGAGATGAACCCATTGCTTGGCCTGCACGTTCTCTCGCTTTGAATCCTTTTGATTTTTATTTATAGGAATATCTTAAGATCCTCGTGTATAACTCCTTGCTATTCCGAAATCGTATTACCGCTGCATATGAAAAAATACAAAATATTCTAAGAATTTTTGAACGTCTTTAACAATCCATGCATCGATGCGAAAGGAAATTATTTCCAGCAATTTCTATAATGAAAATATAGATATAAGTACAAAATAAAATATAAGTATAAAATAAAAAAATGTTTATAATTTGGAAAGGAAGCGTTTCCGAACTCATGTTTACATGAATTTTTTTCATCTTTACAATGAGTGGAATATGCTCTTAAAGTTTGATCAATTTCTGAAATATCTTGTATATTAAATTTAAATAAATTTAAATAAAATTTATTTACGTAAATTTTATTTATAAGAAATAAGTTTTTATTTTGCTGTAAAAAAATGTTGAAAATAGCCAAAAACATTATTTTTTATTTCTTCAGTTTACTTAAAATCTTGAAAAAAATCCTGCTATGTAAATTCTATCAACGGCGTTATGTTTTAAAAAAAAATCTTCGAAATGTATGTACTATGAAATTTTAAAGAAAATTTAACTGTTAAACAGTTAACTATTGTATAGAAGTAAAAATATTAGGATTTTGCACGCTAACGCTTTACACGTATGTGTATGTGCAATTTATACGAAGAATCTTCGAAGCGTTTAGCAATTAGCGGCAAAAAATATCCTATATCGAAATCCTATAGAAACGAAGTCGTAATGAAAATGAGTTTGCCTCAGCAAACCGCAAAGTCAGGATTACATTCACGTAAAGTTTTGTTAAGTGTTTGGTGAGATTATTCGAAAAATCCTTTATCACGAACTACATCCAATTAAGCGGTGAGTTCGAACAAACATTTTACTTATTTTAGAAAAACTAAGGAATACAATTGCACAAAGGGACCAACGCTAATCAGAATTAAGGAATTATTTTTAGCCATGATAATGCTCAACTACAAGCATGCTCGTGAAAAAAGTAAAAAAGTAATTGAATGATAAATTCTAATGTATACGTTAATTAAACATTTTCTAAAAGAAAACATTTTCTAAAGAAAAAAATTGTTCAAAGCAACGGTTATACATATCTTTTTTTGAAATAAAAGACAAATCACATGACAAATTTTTGATTATTTTTATGGTGAAGGTAATAAAAATGATACGAACAATAAAAATGATAAAAATGATCTTTAAATCATAAAAATCTGTAATCTGTAGCCAAATGACATAATGCAAAAATTACGGATAAATTTGAGTAAAATCGGAAAATTTATAACAAAGTTGTGTCATACTGAAAGCATTCAACTGGGCACACGTATAAAACTAATTAATTCTAAACTAGAGTGTCGATTTTCATGCAAGAGTTTCTCCACATTGGAAAATGCACCAGTGTTAATCGCGGCAATAAATTAATTTCTAGTAGTTTGCTGTTCATTCGAAATGAGGAGCTTGTCAATGAACTCAGTGAAGTCGCGAACTTGGGATACGAAGGAATGCTTTATCTCAATGCTGCTCAGAGCTCCAGCCATTTATTCATTTTACAAGTTTCTACGAGATTGGTATATGAATCTTTAATTATATTAAGTATTATCATGAGTAATAATATGTATGCTCTTTCATATTAATAGTAATAAAACAAAAATATTATTTATTGTTATCTAAAAAATAGAAAAAGATACTGAGTAAAGTATACTCTGTTTCATGTTTTATATAACTTATTAATTTTATTAATTATCGAAAACACAATAGCATTACATGATACTTTATTTCTTAATGAGAAAATGATAGCTTTTCAATTTTTATCTGATCAAAACAAAATGACTCAAACATGAAGAACGAACGATAAATTGTTCTCCGATTACTTTATGACATGGTATAATTGTCTCTGCTGTAAGAAGGGACATCGATTTAGAAACAATTGGAAATGTCAGACATCGAGAAATAAAAAAGAAGAATCAAGATAATGCTGGCCGACTGCTTTATTGATTCTTAGTGTCGTTATCCACCAGCAAGCTTGGAATAAGAGATATAAAGGCATTATGACGGATTTCAATTGAATCTATATGTCTGTCACATAAGATTACTGAACATTTTATACATATATATATATATATATATATATATATATATAATAATAATAATAATAAATAAAAACTAAAAACTAAAACTAACTAGTACGGTAACCAACTTTAAAAACGTTTTAAAACGTT
>NW_012130074.1:2289499-2296748 GCF_000143395.1 Atta cephalotes
ATATAAGGATAAAATTAAAATTTCTTACCAATTTGAAATATAAAAAATATTAGATATATAAAATTGTACTTGTTTTTTTTACTTTTGTGTAAAATATTTTATATAATAACAAATAATTTGATATTTTTATTTTATGATAAAAATGAGACATTAACTTAGAATTTATTGAAATGTTTTTTAAACGTTTTATTGATGCGTTTAAAAAAGAATACTGTTTGAAATAAGTTTTGTTTATTATTTTAACATGTATGACTAACAGTGTTTACAAAGCATCTAAAAAAATGTCCGCTATGAGAAACAATGTTCTAGAATCATATCGAACAAACATATATTCCTGTATACATCATAAATATTATTTTTAAGCTAACACAATTTTTCGTTTGTTAGCGGGTTTAATTTGTTCTCGTAACAATCAAGAATTCCGAGAATTTCGTGGTGCGTAGTCTGCCATGCAGTTTAGATCATTGTTATGATGAGCTGGCAGAGAACCATGATGCGAGAGAACAAATTGAAAGAAAAAGAGACACACGAGAAGTTATTGAATGAAACCAGTTGGCTTTATCAGGTCCTCATCGATCTTGGTATCACATCAACGACACATTGAAGAAATCGAAAAATCAAAAGAAAAAAAGAAATATTTATCCTTAATATGTTCAAGAAGAAATCTTTGTCTTCTAGTACAAATTCCTTCAGTTTATCGGTGAATTTATAATAATTACAAAATGACTTAATTTTATATATTGCAAATGCTATTTGTTTTATACGTTAATGTGAGAGAATTTCTTTCATATACTGTTCTTAATATTACATGCTATGATTTTAAACTTCGAAATCATAGTGTAATGTTGTAAGAATTTCCAAAGTCTTTAGAAATTTACTGCAATTTGAAAAGTTATAAAATATTTCATAAAATTGAAGTATAGTTTGTGAAAGAATGTAATGTGTAACATTTAACTAAAGAAATGTCTACTTTAGTTCTATAAGACTAAAACTTTCCAAATACAATATTTCATATGCAGTGATATAAGTACCAATTTTCTTGCTTTCCAATATTTATTTGACAGAGTAAAGAAAGAAATTTTATTGCGATAAGAACTAACTAATTTCAATAAAGTTTATGTTTTTATACTTGCACGCAAAATTATGTATGTATTAATAATTTAAGAATATAAAAAAGCGTAGAATTCGAATTATCAATATGTTCAGCAGAAAAAGCAGCAACAATAAAATGTGCAACAATAAAATTCTTTAATATGATTGATTTTGCTCTTAATTTTTCATTGGATTTATAAATGTGTATAAATCATGTGTATAAATCAATTATATTAAAAAATTTTACACAGTTGCAAAGCTGCTTTTTTTGCTGAACGCAGCTAATAATTAATCTCTCTTTTTTGTTTTTTTTTAAAAGAAATAATTTCGAATAATGACAGGTCTCGTGCCACTCATTTTCTCGATTAGTTTCATATATTTTAGTTTATCATTGTGTATAGCGTGTAATCGTTTGTAACTTGAAAAACCGTCTGTTGTCGTTATAAATCGCATTCTGGATTGGACATGGATGGTCGAGGAGATGTATTGGTGGCTGTAACGTCGATATCGAGGCCGTTGTAAGCGGTGATATAGTGTTGTAACATCGACCGCAGAACCGCATCGAACTCCATAATAGACATCTAATCACATTACTTTATGCTAATGAACTCTTGTATTTCGATAAAAAGAATTCAATATAAATTCTACGAAAAAATTGTTATATAAGACATGTATAGAGAGTTCGTAAATGCTTTGTAAATTGATCATAATATACACATTTCTTTTATATATAATGTACATTATGTATATATCATATTGTAAACATTAGTATAATTTCCTTTAGAATGAAAATGGATAATAAAATATTGGTATAATGTTATTATAATCATATATTGATATATGAAATTCTATAAAGAATGGATATCCATAGCGCAATATCGAATAAAAGAATTAAACACAATAAAAGGCATTAAAAATGAATACTTTAAATGGATTTTTTCAGTTTTTTGATTCGGCATACATTCTGTTTTTTTGTATTCGTTAAAAAATTAATCCTACTATCTGAACAACTTGTACATATGACAGTGATAAGAACATCATCGATTGAACGAGAATTAAACTTAAAATTAATACTGTTTTTATATAGTTGCGCTTTCTCTTTCCTTTTCTCTCTCCTTCTCTTTTTATTATACAATAAATCTACAATATGTTTTGTTCAATTTTAATTTAGCTCAACATGAGAATGTAGATTTTTATGAAAAATATTAAGATTAATTTAAAAATAAAAAGATTTTATTATTGCACGAACATGCCAAAAACGTACTTCGGTTTTTACATGACACGGCGCGAAAAAAAAGGACGATTCCTCAAAAGCGGATCGCACGTTGCAACATTTTACAATAAACTCGCTAAAAAATTTCCGAGCAGCACTACGATTTTATGTTTTTTCTACTGTGAGAAATAGAGATTGAATTCGTGTCTTTTTTTACATAGATTCTTGTTTTGGGAGTCGGACCTCATCGGCTTTTTAAATACCGGAAACTGTAGGTTTATGAAGAAAGCGAGAAATAGTGAACAAAATATTTATATTGAAAATATGGGAAATATCAATGTGTTGCCAGAAGGGAAAACAGGAATCCAGAAATTATTCTATGTTGCTTTACGGGGCGTAAAAATATCTACATAATAACTTTATTACTTGATCGATTTCAAATCACGCTTTGCATGACAAATATTTTTCAAGCCATTTGCCCGTTAAATATTCCGGTAGTTAAAGATTGGATTTATCCCGCTCGAATATTCTTGCGGAAATACGCCGATAAATATTCGCGCAAGCAGGTAAATGATGGAAAGAGAACAAGAGGGGGGAGAGATAGGGAATTCTGCTCTGCATTTATAATTTTCCTGAAATTAAGACCGCGTCGCGACAGTCGCGTCTCAAATTGTCAAGATTCTTCTACGTGCTGCTCTTTAATCACGCCTGAGCGGAGATGCTAGCGGGAATCCTATTGCGCTGCCGTAACAATGGCGCAGAGTGATAATAATAAATATTCCAGGAGATATCGTGCGCTCGCGCGCGTTATCCGCCGAGTTACGAAGCGCAATTTTTTATTTTAATTACGGGAACAAGCGTTATATCGCCCGCTGGATTTCATTAGAAATTCGCTCCATTAAACCGACTGCGCGCGCGTTTCCTTTCTACAATCAAGTTTCAATTGTAACTGCCTGATCGTTTTGTAAATTGCTAATAACTGCTCGAGGAATACATACGTAAACTACATATATTTACATCTATATCTTACGTCATTTATCTTTGTTATACAAAAAATATTCTTGATTGTATTACGATTTAAAAATATATACATATAGTAATGTCTAAACAGTTCTCAGACAAAAATTCTAATGAGTTAATGTTTAGATATCAGCTTTTATATTTATAGGCTCCTACATAGTCTTTTTTTCTCTCGATATACAACAGAACAGCGGTATAATGATCAGAAGCTATTACGATACTCTTTTTTCACAATCGCATTTAGCTAACGCGTTCCATTAGATTGGTAATAATATACATTACTCGTTTTTTTCATAAACCTACAGCTCTGGTATTTAAAAAGTCGATGAGATCCAATTCCCAAAACAAGAATATATCTACGTAAAAAAACTTTCCTTTTAGATGCAATTTTATCTTAGGAAATAAAAAAGTCCTTTACAGGAACGGGTCAGATGAATATGGAAAGTGATGGTAGACCAATTGACTTGTCATTTCAATCACATCATGTCACATCAAAAATTGCGAGACAATCTTAGTTGTGCAGATGCATCGTCATGTAGAAGACACTAATATCTAATTCTCCAATGTCCAAATCTAATTCTCAAATCGTGGCTGATAAACACATGGCATTTCATCAATTGTATTTCAGAAATCGTTTTTAAAAACCTCTAAAAATCGAATTCACAGTTCGGCCTGAAGACATAGGTAAATTCGCACGACAATACGTCTGCATGATTGTTTTGCTGCAATTATGATGAAAATGACAGATTGCAATAATCTATCATTGCAATATTCACCAGATCAGTTCGATAAATTCTTTATTTATATTTAAAAAAATATTTGTTCCTAAAAAAAGAGTAGATATCTTGATGACGTAATATCAATTTAAAGGCGATCGTATACTATCAATAATACTGATCAGTAATATTGAATCATACTGAGAGTATGCATTAATATTTTTTGTATTTTTACCTTACACGATCAGTATTATTGATAATATATTTCACTTTAGTTTTACGTACATTATTATCTATTGCACTGTGACATACTGTGATATCAATCCTAATAAAGCGATACTGATGTTCAAGAATAAAAATCCAGATCATCATCAGTAGTCTATGTCAATCCATCAATATTACCTACACACGATCAGTAATATTGTCAGTTTATTAATATTGACCGTGTAGAACCGTGTCATCTCAAAGTATATATTGAAATGCTAAAGGTGATTCCAGAAAAAGAATATTATAATAGTTTTTAATCATATTGTAGCACTATTTACGTATATCAAGAAAAGAAGGAACTATGTAAAAATTGGTATCTGAGTATGAGTTGATATCTTGATATGAAAAAGCTGATATCTGAATTGTTAATTTTTTTAGAATTTTTATCTAGAAACTCTTCAGATATATTGGATCGTCCGGAAAGTTCGTGCCGCAAAAGATTTAAATTTAATAAATGAAATTAAAAATTTAAATCTTCTGCGTTTCAATTTTCCTTCAAAATCGGCACGAACTTTCTGGACAACCCAATACTCTGCGCGCGTATATGTGTACATACATATGTATACATACGTATGACATACGCAAAAAAAAAACAATTTTGCCGAAATATCTGAAAATTTAGTTATATGCAAATAATTTTAAAATAATTTTCGTCGACTATCAAAATGATTACATTGGATACTCAAGCATGAGCAATGCCGCAAAAAGTTTTTTGAAAAGTTTTTTTCTAGCAATCAGCTCGGACATCCTACATTATTATTTTTAAATATGTATCTAGCTAAATTTTTTAGATGCTGCAGCATACCCGTTATTTCTGTATATATTTATTTAGTTATTATTTATATTTATATTTTACTTTTATAAATCAGTGATCACATTTTTGTCGTTTGGAAAAATTAGATTCAATAAGCCGATAAGATCTATCAAAATCTATTTTAGTCGTAGTATGATCAGAAATATTTTTTTTGTATACAATGAAAAAAATTTCTAGTTGAAAATGGACGAATCAGAAAGTTCTGATTAAATTTATTAGAATTCTAATTGAAATAACCGGAATTCTGGTTGATACAATATTTCTGGTAAAATCTACTAAAATTCTTATTTTTACCAGAATAATTATATTATCAGAATTCTAATTATCTCAATTAAAATTCTAATAGACTTAACCAGAAAATTCTGATTCATCTATTTTCATCAGAATTACTATTTAATGAACCAGACTATTTTTCTCTGTGTAACAAAAGTAAATAACGAATGTATAATATGAGATTTTTTTACATTAAATTTTTATGATTTCATAGTAGAGATCACGATAGGATTAATCATATAAATGCCACCCAAATGCAAAGAATTTAGGCTAATGCAACTAATGCTTGGACTGCGCGCATCTTAATTCGGTGCAAACATCACGGCCTTTCTGTCGTTACATACCTACCGCGTAACCCATTTATATCGCGCCGACGTTCGCTCGACGTGGTCGAAACAATTCGTTACACTTGAAATCAATTAGCGCGAAGTGCTGGTAAGTGGGTGAAAGGTCTTACGGTTCTAAAGCGGCAGAGAGAAAGAGGAAGAGAGAAAGACAGAGAAAGAAGAACGCAAAGTCGCTGCAGTTTGAGAAATGACTCTACCATTGCGTGGTCCATCTTCTTTTCTCTTTTTCTTTTTCTATCACGCGCATCGCTCTCTTTTTCCCTTTTCGCATTTCCGCTATTCGCATGTATTTTTGCTTCTATATGTAAGTTTGTTTTTTACGTTTCACTTTTATCTTTCCTTTATCTACTCCTCTGTTTTTCCGTGCGCCTATAATATATGTTTGTCTCTTCTTTCTCTCTTCTGTTCTTTTAAAGTAATGGAAGCTTACGCGAAAAGATTAAACGCGGTTAGAAGATGTAACCTTACGGCACTTTTGCGGTAAGAGACCGCAACTAAATCGCAGTAACTATATTTGCGAGCACTTATTGTGTTTTTCGGTTCTCACTCGCGCCTCGCCAATGCTGTTTGCGTAACTCGAGAAAATGGACAAGACTGTCGTCGTTGGATTTTATGAGACTCCGACGATTCCATTTCGCTCGACTTCGCAACTTGGGCATTTTAAGCGTTGTAATTTAATGCTGTTTCCATCTTGGTATAGAAATATTAAAACTGAATTCAAATGAATTTTTTAATTTTATGGAAATTAATAAAAAATTTATACAATAATAAATTTCAGAATAATAATATTAATAGATAAACAGTTTCTAAATAGGCAGTCGCAAAATAACGATACAATGAAGCATTTATGAAGTACAATATGTCTTTTATTTTATAATCCTTTTTCCAAAACGTTTTAGTTTTTTAGGGATCTAAATATTTAAAATTTTTCAGAACATTAAATAAAAAATTCTCTAAAAATCCTCACTATTCGTTTTTCGGAATTACAGCGTTACAAGTGGATAAAAAACAATACAAGAAATATTAAATTACAGTCCCTAAAATAAGTTTTGTTAGAATTTCTGCAAAATGATTTCTGCAAAATTACGTAGCCAGCAAAAGAATATTGCATTTTCACAACATCGCGGAAATGAATTAATACTGACGAAGCGGAAACCAATCTGTGCTAATGTATTCGCCAATGTGGAGACGAAAACTTCGATACATACCCATAGGGATTTAAACATGCTCTAAGAATGGAATCCGCGAGTATCCTATGTGTGCATTTTCGGAAGTTAAACAACGCATGGAATTACGATGCGGAATGCGATATCCGGGGCAGCGCAGCCTCATTAGCGCATTACTGCAATTAGATGTCTATTACAGATCAGCGCGATCAACGCTCACACAACACACACGCACGCACACACACACACACACACACACACACACACACACACACACACACACACACACACACACACACACACACACACACACACACACACACACACACACACACACACAC